>NW_019397173.1:66861-76624 GCF_000591075.1 Eurytemora carolleeae
CCCACCTCTCCACCCACTTAAAATGTTCAAATAATACAGGTTCAAGAAAAACGCATTTTTTTCTTCATTAAAATCATATCTAGGTTGAGAAACTGCCTCTCCCTACATCTAGAAAAAATACAATTAATGGCTAGCATGAAAAATTACATTCACAAAAACTTCATTTAAGGAGATATTAAAAAAGGTCTTGCTAAAAAAAAATTATTATAATGCTCTCACCAGACCACTGCATACTTTCAGATAACTAAACTCGTTTGTTTACATTAAACATTCTTTAATCCTTATTTTGTTAATTAACAAGTTTAAAAATAAGATTAATATAAAAATATATTCGATGTAAATTCCTAAATAATGCCAGCACAGCCTTTCCCCTCATGTTCACCCAACTAACTTTAAACTGCAAACTGCTGTACAGTCAATTTTACTCAACTAAGATTTGTTTACATTTAAACCGGTTTTTACAGAGTACATTTGTCAAACCAATGTACTGCAGTACGTTGGTACATTGTGAAGTGCAAGTAGAAGAAGATGAGGAAAGGGGTTGCACATTTTACCAAGGAATATTTTATAAAATTGAAGGTATATTCCTAGAGAACGATTTTTGGACCCCCCCAAGAAAGGGAATGACAAGAAAAAAATATCATGATGATTTCTTAAGAATTTTTACAAGTTTACAAAATAATTGCGGGACCACTGATAATGACCAAATTCAACAATTAAATCATTTTTTCAAAAATTTAGGATAATATTTGCTGTTTACAGGTGTGGGGGTGGGCAATGGAATTGTTCCCCGGTGACCCCGGTAGACTCCTAAAAATAAATTTTTAAAAAGATAATATAAGTATACATACCCAAAAAAATTGCATGTTTCTTATTGAAACTTTACAGGGTGTCCCCTATGATATTAGGCTATAGCAAACCTTCAAATTTTGACCCATCACTTCTCGGAACTATATGGAGGGGCCGGGAGGGGGGGGCAAATTTTCCCCACCACGTACATGACTACGTCCCCTGCTTCCAACCGTCAGTTAAGTCTCATTTTGGATAGGTTACCCAGTAGAATGTAAATACAGTCTCCGAAAAGAAAAGAGAAAGCCACCTGAACTTTCTTCAAAACCTTCCCAGGGATACCTATACATCACGTTTACTTCAAACAAAACTTTTTGAGCTAGCCAACATCCCAGATTCGGGAATGATTGTTTCCAAATAATTTTTTATTTTTTTGATAAAAATATATTGACCTGAGAAAACTTTCTTCTGTATATCTCTATACAGACGGTTTATGAGTCATATTTAAACCAATGGTATATTTTCCCATTACAAATATTCGCTCAAAAGTTATCAGTGAAAAACAACGTGGTATTCTAGGCGATTGGACAGTGATAATTATAAAACAATGGAATTGGAAGACGACAATCTAGCAATACTTAAGTACATTTAAGATTTTACAGAGCAAATTATTTAGTTTAACACTTATTAGATCAGTAATTTAGTGAAATGGGTCTATTTACACTGCAAAATTGCGGTGCACCAAAATTGCTGTGGAGTTTGTGCTTATTTGACTTATATATAAAATTTATAACTTGATTCTTAAAGTTGGTTGCCTATTCTAGAGTTTCTGGTTATCATTTTATCTATAATCTAAGTGAAATGCGGCTCTATCAATTAATGTCATTAACAGTCTATTACATTATTAACGGGGCGAAGCGTTGAAAACAAATTTAAGAAATTGTTTACTGCGCAGCCTTTAACGGTCTAATTCAGCGCCAAACAATTCTTGTTAATGGTCTATTTCAGTAGTAATGGCGCGAAGCGTCAAAAAATCTTTAACTGTTATGAAATCCTTAACTGAGCTGTGAAGTCGTTAATGATCATTTAACGGCATTAACGGTTTGTAAAATCGTTAACGACATTAGCAGTTGAACTATGTATTCTGAGGAGAACCCAGATTCTTTAACGGCTGGACAAATTCCAACTTTTTTAATCAAAATTTAAAGGTACTGCGATCTTTTTTCAGCACTTAAAGCACTAGGCTTCTAGGGCGCCTCACGCCCATCTTCTATTTCAACTTTTATTAGTGACTTTATGTGAGTATCTGCTCTATTTACAATATAAAACAACAACAAAAAAAGTTCCCAGATTTCATAATATTTTTTTGCGCATTTTCAATTTAAAATTTAACAAAAATCAACGCCTTTTGGACACACGTTTTTGTAATTTTGAGCATCCATAAACCTTGCTTGGGGTCATGTGTGGTCCCACACAAAATTTGGGCCTGATCCATGCAGCCGTTTTGAGTATATTAGACACAAACGGACAGACAAACAGACACTCAGACAAGCAAAGTATATTTATTACAAATAATTCCACATGTTTATTGAGAAATCTTCTAATTTTATAAGCTGAAAAGTAGTATCTAACTCACTATTGCTTTTTTTGTAGTCCTAAACATGTACATTTTAAAACTGTAAAGCACTTAAGTTTAGTTTATAGTCTTTGTAAATAAATGTAAAATTCTCATCGATTTCTACTTCAGAGCTTGAAACCTTTAAACAAAGTGCCAATGATCATTGAGAAATCCTGTAATTTCAGAAGCTGGTAATGGCACTGGCAGTGGTTCCTGGCTATATTAGCAGAAGAATTGCTAGAATTCAAGGACAAGTAAGCTGATTCACATTCAGGCCTGTAGCCTTCACACCAAAATGACAAAAAATGTTCCCTGGGACATTTTGGCCCAGTTCACAGTTTATTCAAATTTCGATTTAACCATTGGAAATACTCAATTATAATTTACTATTGGATAACATGCCTCGGGATTGTTAAAATTTGCATCAATAGACGACACATTTCGGTAATTACAGCTTTTGTTAATATAGGCTTGAAGGGACTGGGTAAACGTAATTTTAAGCGATTCACAATGGTACCCTTATTGTCAATGATCAAGCATGAATTCAATTTATCAATGTTTATAATTTAAAAACTTATTTTTTTTCAATTGTGATTTCTCTAAAAAAATGACTTGCACATTTCTGCTGCAGGAAAGCATATACGAGTGATCAGAACGATCACTTTTAATCCTAGAAAAAAGGTCTTATCTTCCATATCATTGACCAAATAAAGGTTTCAAGGGTACTGTTGTGATCATCTTTGCACAGAGGGCACTTGAAATTACGCTTAGACCTATAACTAAAACTCCATTTGATTACAGAGACTTCTTTATCTACATATATACAAAGTTGTAATCTCTGTCTGTTTGTTTGTTTGTCCGATCATAACTCAGGAACGCCATGACCGATCTGCATCAAATTTTGATCGGGGAACTCGGTAGACCCACGTGAATGTTAAAGCTTGGTTTTGAGATTTTAGAATGAGTGAGTTCACCTTAAACGGGCAAAATAACTAAAATTTTAATTTACGACAAAGCGTGAGTAAACGGTGGGATTAAGTATGACTACCCTGGGCAACGCTGGGTTCCCAAGCATAGATATATTTAGTTACCCGAGAACTGGCCTCTTTCCTTATCCTACCCTGCTCCCTCGGGTTACATGGAGACCAGAACCATTCTCAGGTTCACACTTTTTCCAATCTTTAATTCAGAATATATGCAGTGAGAACACCTGAAAACTCGGTAATAGGAAGACGACTTTTAGATTCAAGTTATGACATTAAATAGTCCAATGAACATGAGACACTGCAATTGTACAATGTAATTGTTAACAGACCCATTTCAGACTAAAATTTTCAGTTAAATTTTCAAAAATCTTGTTGATATTTCTGTCAAGAGTAAAAATGTTGCATCAAGAAAAAAAGTTGAAATAGATTAAGCAAAACAGCGGATCTCAAAATAATTCCCATTAATAGAATGCTTCGTATTTGACAATGAGAGTACACTATGCACATTGTACATACTTAAAGGGACTGTTAGCGTAATTTCAAGTTACCTTCCATACAAACAAGAAAGTGTCCGATTTACAACGGTAACCTTGAAACCTTAATCTGATCAAAATTGTGGAAGATACCCTCGTTTTTCTGACCCAAGAAGTGTTTATTTCTGTGAGTTCCTCCGTTGGTTCTAACAAGCAAGGAATGCGCAAGTCACCTTCGCAGAGAAACCGCAAAAGAAAATAAAAAGTGAAAATAAACAAAAACATTGATATAAAATTTATACTTGTCAAATTTTTAAGGCTCTGCTGTAAATCGGGCATTGCCATCTTTTCAAGGAGGATTACTTAAAATTACGCTTACTGCAGTTCCTTCAAGGCTTGAAGTTCAAGCAGAAATTATTTCTTCTAATAAATGATCAAATAAATTTTTACTTTTGAAAAACTTTATATTTGAAGAAATTTATTTGCCCTTTTTGATATGCTAGAAATAAACGCAATGTTTTCTATATTTGAAGGTTGTTGAAAATGAAGGAGGAAAACTCTTGCGAGAAAGATAGTTTCAAGGTTCTTGTAAACCCTGTTTTAAAAAACAAAAATGAACAACATGGAACCCCTGCCAGAGAAAGTCAAGCGGAACCGGGTTTGAGTGAGAGTACCAGGAATAACGGGCAGGCCGGGCCACCTGATGACGTAGATGGTTTGGTACAAGACGTCCTGGTTCCTATCTCCAAAATGGTTTTTCTTAAAATAATTTTCATCGATATTGGGATCACAGCAGGTATATAACATTTTTTTTTAATGCCATCCACAAAAGCTTATAATTTTTTGCCAGTAAAAAATAACGTGCATCATTGCATGGATAAGAAAAGTTGCTTTTTAAATTTTTTTTTGCTTTAACATTATTTGTTTTTACATTATCAATTTTATTTGTAAGTTTTCAGTTTCTTTACAAATAATTATCTATTTTTGGCTTTTACGCCAAAACTATAATTAATTTTCTATAATTTGATAAAGACCTTTGATTAAATATGTCTTTAATCAAAAAGTTTTCATCGAAACTTATTCTAAATTTAGCTGGTTATCAAAAAATTCATTATCCATTTCATCTGTTTTTTTTAAATTACACTATTAGAATAAATCCCATTGTTGTGTTTCTTTTTGTATTAATTTATTTTTTATTTCACAAAGCCAATCAAAATCTACTTCTTGCATTGCAAAGATTAAATGTCAACTTTTGTTTTAAGTTCGTATTTCATTTTATAAAAAAAGACAAAGGACAAATTTGATTATTTAAATCAGATCAATTTTTAAATTCGAATGATGGTTAGTGAAAAAAACTTCTCAGATTTTGTTGAACCATTTAAAAGTTCAAAACCTTAAAAAATGGTAGGGCATCATAAATTGTAAAACTATAAAAAAAAATAAAAAAAATATTTCATGTAAAAAAAATGACATCAGGCCGCTTTGCCCGACAAAATTAGCAGATTTTTCAAAGAAATGTAGATGAACATTTTTCAAGGATATTACTATTCCGTATGCCTCCCAGGATACTTTGGGTACGTCAGTAGTATTAGGGTTAAAACAAAAAAATAATTCTTTGATTTAGTATAGCGATACCTACTGAGAAAGCTGTAATCTGTAAGAGTTTCGTCTGCTATGTTCACATTTTGTTTGTTTATGTTCTGACTGAATACGGTTGTACTGTAAAACAAGAAAATTGCAGTATACAAAGACTTGTTCGTCTTCACTGTTCATCTTGCGGAGACATTATAGACACATATTTACAGTCATTTACCCTTTTCATAAAATAAACTCTAGCAGAAATAATAATATCATGGCTTTTGAAATCAAGTATTACAATGCTAATTCATAACAAATTCGTCATTGAATTCCCATATTTTTTGGGACACCCTTTATGTCATGTAAATAAAAATACATCAGGCAGTTTGCCCCAAATCTTTCTGACAAGCTTGACTTTCTGCCAAAACAAACTTAGCAGATGTTTTAAAGAAATGTAGATGAACATTTTTCAAGGATATTACTATTCCGTATGCCTCCCAGGATACTTTGGGTACGTCAGTAGTATCAGGGTTAAAACAAAAATGTTAAATCGGTTTTGCCGTTCTAACATTTATTGGATACAAAAAACCAAAACAAACACAGACCAAACCAAACCAAATTCAGAAAACTCTGAAATAGGAAGACGACTTTATAGCAATAATTAAGTGTATTTAATTTTGTTACAAAGCAAATAGTTTTAATAGTCACTTAATAAATCACAAAATAAGTAAAATGTGTCTTTTTACACTGCACAATTGCTGTTTTTTTTCTGCATATTTGACTATTTCCAGTCACAAATTGAGTCGAAAAGTCGTCTTCCTATTCCATAGTTTTCTGGTTATCGCTTTACATTAAAGAAGATTGCGTTTTAGGAGATGTTGCAACAGATTTAATCCAGGGTCTGAGCTTGACATTTGATGGAGCATGGAACCTTCAGTCCACTTGGGTTTATGGTCTTGTTATCTGCTTAGGAAAATATTAATCAATGAATCATAAAATCTACAGTGATAACATGAAAACTGTTAAATAGGAAGCTGACATTATAGTATAAATAGGAAGCTGACATTATAGTATAAATAGGAAGCTGACATTATAGTATAAATAGGAAGCTGACATTATAGTATAAATAGGAAGCTGACATTATAGTATAAATAGGAAGCTGACATTATAGTATAAATAGGAAGCTGACATTATAGTATAAATAGGAAGCTGACATTATAGTATAAATAGGAAGCTGACATTATAGTATAAATAGGAAGCTGACATTATAGTATAAATAGGAAACTGACATTATAGTATAAATAATGATTTTGTTACAAAGGAAAAAGTTTTACTAGTAACTTCTTAAATCATTTTTAAGTATAATTTTTTTGACTGCGCAATTGCTGTGTCATAACTATAATCTAAAAGTCGTCTTTCTATTCCAGACTTTTCTGGTTCTCACAAAAAAAGAATAATCTTTTAATATAACTATTTAAAATATCAAGGCAAGAAATTGAGAACAAAAAAGTAGAATAAACAAAAATGCTTCTTACCAACATTGTTAGAATATATATATGTAATATTCCATCATCTCATTTATTATAAATATAATTATATATGATGTTGATTAAGTTTCCGTGTCAGTAATGTGGCTTCCAGCGCCCATAGCCATTTTAGTGTACTCTGACGTCATCAAATCCAGTTCAAAATGGCCGCTTACCATATTTAAATGGATCTTATTTATCCTTTTCTTCCCTCTGGTTCCTATTGTCATGTTCCTTCAAATTCTCTTCACTAATAGGAATAAAACCATTATTATATTTCTTTGATTCGAGTTCTTTGTTGTAATATTAGAAAAGAACTTTAATGATATTTTTACCGAGATATTAAACACAATTGGGAATTCTCTGAATTTAATAGTTTTTGAAAAGAAAAAAAAGATTCTGGTTTTCTAGAAGATTCTCTTCCGGAGATGAACTTGTCAGTTTTGAGTTATTGGAAAAGAGAGCCAGAGAGCTGAAATCAATAACAGGTTTGACAATTCATCTTGCCAGAGATTTAGAGTTTGGCATATTATTATCCGTTTTTAGGTATTATTTGGGCTTTTTGGAGACTTCTATATATATAATTTGAAAAAACTTTCGTTTTTAGTTTCGTTTTGAGTTTTTCTAATGCAGAATGCAGATATACTCATCTCAGTGATTTAGGTGTACACCTTAGGAAAAGAGCACCCATGATACCAATGATGATCTCTCTCAGAAAGTTTTGATTAAGATTCCACAACGATCATTGTTAAAACTAACTAAGTGTTAGTTTTAAGCTTTTGAAAACAATCTTTCGATAAAACTAAAGTTTTCATGATGAGCGTTTTCAAAAATGGAAAAGCTATCCTTTTGGAATAAAAACTATAGTTTTGAAAAAAAAATCAAGAATTTTTTTTTGATGAAAAAATATTTTTCTTATTATTTAAAATAAAAAAAAAAATTTTTAAACTAACTTTTTTGAGTCGAGAGGATCCATTTTCCAAAAAATAAATGTATTTAATTTGTTTTCTTCAAAAATATAATTTTTTTTCTTCAAAACTATCATTTAAGGAGACATTACAAAAATGTACGTAGCCTTCTGTACTTATTTTTTATCAGTTTTCTTCAATGAAGTTATGCAAAAGGTTGACTCTGCAATAGGTTAGATGAGTCCAAAGCCAAGTATCTATTGTTTGCAGATTTTTTACAAGTTCCTGTAAAAGGTTCCGAGATTTTAAAAGAATATGCAAAAGTACTAGGAGCCCGTCCATCTCGTTGATAATTTATTATGCTGACTGTGCACTGTGCAGGTGCAATAGAGTCACCAGTTCAAGCTGTAATTATTTTCTGGTTAATGCTACGGGGTAAGATCATTTTTACAATACTAGGCATACAGGGAGCTTCGCGCCCATCTTCTATATCATTGTAAACATTTTCTCTATGTATACATTGTAAAACAAAAACAAAACAAAAAGTTCGCGGATTTTATAAAAAATTTCGTAGATTTTCAAAATGCAAGGACAATCGAATTTTGTTGGAGGCTAATTATTTTTTGTAATTTTGATCATTCATAAACCTTCTCTGGGGTCATGTGAGATCTCACTCAAAATTTGCGCCCGATCGGTTCAGCCATTTTGACGTTTATTGGACAAAAACAGACAAACAAACTGACAAGCAATGTTTATATAGTTTTTTAAAAATGATTATTAAACAAGTATTTAGAAAAAAACATCTCTTAAAACTTCATTCGCTTAATGGGACTGTTGACATGATTTAAAGGAACCCCTTCACAACAGTATACCACAGTACCCATTAAAGTTTAACCCTTTATCCCTTTATAATAAGGAAGATATCGACATTTTTTTATTGAAAAATGTTAAATTCCCACAAGTTTAATTATTAATTATCATCTTACTTTTAAAAACAACCAGCAATTGAAAATTATCATTTTTCATCTATTTTACTCAGATTAAGTAGATTTAATGGGTACAATAGTATATAATGCATTTTCATATACCAATAATTGACAGGTATATTTATTACAACAATTACAATTTGTTTAAAAAACCTTTTCGTACAAATAGGGAAAAATGTTTAACCTACAGTGATAACCAGAAAACAATGAAATAGGAAGACTACAATATATCAATTTAAGCGTAATTGTTGTTAATACTAAGCAAATAGTTGACCTAGCATTTTTAATAAAAAATTTAGTGGAGTTGGTCTGTTTACGACGCGCATTGGACATTTTAAAGTTATACATACTTCATTCTCAAAGCCGTCTTCCTATTCCAGAGTTTTCTGGTTATCACTGTAGACATTTTTAAATAAGAATCATTATTTCATTATATTCTAAACAAAACTAAAACGCTAATCATAATTTTGGATTAAATCAATTAGGTAATGTATATTTCAAAACAAATATTATGTGTTTTCATCTTATTAAAAGATTTCAAGAAAATGTTTTTTTTCAAACTATTTAATGACTTGTTGTTTGAGAAACTTTCAACTTTCTAATAATAATAATAATGGCCTATCGGTGTGTACAAAATTAATTTTTTCCAGGTTTTTTTCAATGATTGCAAAATATCTGGAAATTTATTTCAACCTACATGGAGCTACTGAGAGCAAGTAGAAATCATAGATAAAGATAGATTGCGCATAAGACGACATTTTTTATCTTGAAAGATATAAATGTACAGAGATGTTTTAAAGATATTCCTATTATATAGATTAACTAGGTCGGTTGTGAACATTGGCTGTTCTTATGTCATTGAGTACTTGTGGTGTACATGAGTTCTGTAGAGAGAAATT
>NW_019397173.1:76664-86076 GCF_000591075.1 Eurytemora carolleeae
CTGGTCTAAAAAAGAAGTGTGATTTCGCGGACTGTACAATTCTTGGTGATTTTGCGTACATAAGCTATCTATGTTTATTTATTTATCCATGGTAGAAATCCTAAAAACTCTTGATGCATTAAATCTTTTTTTAAAGATAATAAATATATTTTATTCAGGTGTTTTAACCCTTCCTTGGTCCCAGCCTCCAACCTCAGCATGTGTAGAGGACTCCTTAGGTAACAATTCACCCCAGTCTAAAAGTTGCATGATCAGTGCCGGTATAACAAGTACTGTATATACATTCAGTCGTACTGTCCAGTCCATGCACCTCCGAACCTTCAGTAAAAGTAAATTCAACCTAAAGTCTGACCGCGTCAACCTTGTTGCACCGGCTAGTCCTATTGAGTGTCTGCTTTATTTACCCAATGTCCGTGCGATACAGTACAAACTAGGACCGGAAAGGTTGACCCGGCTCAGGATAGTCGGGAATTCAAATGTACTACGGCTGTTCGTGAGTCGGGCTACTCAGTGTAGAGTAGACCCAGCATGTCTTATGTAACGTAGTCCGGCAAGATGAAAGTGCAATTAAATTCACGCGTTCAATCAGACATCTTCATTGTCTTCCCCACAAAAGATAAGACTGTAAGTACGACTTGTAACTCTTCAGATTTCAAGGTTAGATTTAATCTTCTGCCTTGAATTTAGACTTAATATGCGTATATTTAATGATTTATACAAGATATAAATTCGTTTACAGTTGCAGGGAATCATAAATATTAGTAAACAGACAGTATGTATTACCTACAGTCGTCTGTGTAGTAGGGATGGTTTTACAGAAATGTTTAATGTTTTTTAGACTTTAAAAGGGTTTACGACAGTATGCACATGTGTTTCCCATAGAAGAAAATATAAGGCAAAAACGATTGTTTTAAGACTATCGTTTTGGGTTTTTAATACAATAGTTTTTGGGTAATTTTTGCTAAATATTTTTAATTATGATAACAAATTTGCATGTTTGATAAAAGCCTTCTCAGAGTGTCGTAAAACCTTTTAGAAGTCTAAAAATATTAAATGTTTCTGTAAAACGAATCTACCTATTGCCCATCACTATGATAATCTCGTCATTATCTTGGAGTAAAAAAAGGACTTATTTGTTAAACAAAATGGTTAAAATCAGGGTGGTGGGGGTCAGCGATATTGAGTTTCCACAATAAACCTTTTATTTAAGTCAAAAAAGGTTCGCGGATTTTCAAGAATTTAAATTTTTTTACAAAATTAAAAACCTTTAAAACGCATTTTTTTAATTTTTATCATTCGTAAAGCATCCCTGTGGTCACGTGATGTCCCACAAAAAAATAGGGCCCGATCGGTTTAGCCGTTTTGACGTTTATTGGATACAAACAAACAGACAGACAAACAGAGAGACAAGCCAAATTTATATATAGAAGTAACTAAGCCGTAGTAATGTTGACATGAAGTTACAAAACTTGAGGTAAAACTTGTCAATTCCAAGAAAACTCGTAAAAAAGGTATCTTATAAACGAATCTGAGGCGATACAAGTACTTGGGCGCCCTTTTGACACCCCCAAATATTTTATTGATGATTTATAGAATCTATTTATAAATCTAAATTATACTAAAACCGTTTTAATATCTTGTAAAAACGTTTTAAAATTATATGTTCATTCATGGATAAATATATAATCGTAATTATAAATTGAAATCATTATAAATCAATGCAAGCTACAATTGAACAATGTTTGTAAATGAAAAGATTTCATAATACATTTAAATTGTGAATTCTTATCATGAAACATAAAACATATGCATTTAAACAGGAAGATTGTGACAAAAAACCACATTGTGACCCCTAAGAATACCCCACTGTGGGGGGGGGGGTTACATTTTATTCATTGTATTTCTTAGGTCGTGTGGCCTGTTTGCCAAGTATCCCAATATTCTCTTTGATTTTCTCCTTCCTCTCCATTATTAAATCTCTTTTCGACCTAAACATTCATCCTCTTCTTCAAGGTTAGACATTTTCAGATTTTAGGGTTTTAATATTTTTTAAACATTCATCCTCTTCTTCAAGGTTAGACATTTTCAGATTTTAGGGTTTTAATATTTTTTTTGCGATGTTTAACTAGTTTAGTAAAGATAATATGATAATTTTCGAAACATAAAGAACGATAGTTCTTAAACTGTTTTTAAGAAAAAAAAAACATTTAGATGTCAATTTTATTAATTAAAAATTATCATTAATAGCTTTGTCTGATCAAGTATGAATTAGTATCTATGTTTATGTTTCTTTAAACTGTTTATTTTGATTTGTGGTTTCTCGCATTTCTTCCTTATAAGTGCAATGTATGAATTAAAAGAATTAAACACTTTTTGAACCCGAAAAACAGATACACTTACTTGAAACAGATACACTTACTTGATACACAGATACACTTACTTGATACACAGATACACTTACTTGAAACTTACAGTTCCAATATAATCAAAAACAGATACACTTACTTGAAATTAAACTTACAGTTCCAATATAATCAAAAACAGATACACTTACTTGAAATTAAACTTACAGTTCCAATATAATCAAAAACAGATACACTTACTTGAAATTAAACGTACAGTTCCAATATAATCAAAAAGCCTAACGGGGGTCGATTATTACAATTCCACATGATGTTCACTCGTAGATATTAAAAAAAAGACTTCTTTTGACTTCTTTTGCAAATCAAAATACGTAATTCTGATTTTTCTTTTATTTTTACATGGCAATTTTGATTTTTAGAAATTTGATTTCTCTTAGTTGTTAAGATTGACAATAAAAACGTATTTAATTCCATAAATATTGAGATTGAAAAAAAAGGCCTCTGCAGTCTGCACACAATAATAACAATGATAACTACAATACTAATTATGATTATTGTAATTTAGCAACAACAAATTTTTCTATTTTTATTTAGGTTTTCACAACAATGCGAAGAATTTCAAGGAATTGGAATTGAAAATAAAAAAATTATAATTTATTAATATCAAATATTTCCAATCTGTCGGTCATTTCTAAGAATAGTTGTATGTTTATATGGCCCCGTAAAATGTATATCACAGTAGAACATATTTTGTTCTTTTTGTATCAAAATCATAAAATTCTCCAAGTTGCATTTTTTTTTAATTGTTCAGTTTATGATTAACTTATTACAAACGGAGAACCAATAAGACAAAATATATTATGATATTAAGAGTCTGGCATAAAATAAATAATAAGAATGATATAATCCCAATTCCATGAAATTGTAGTTTAGTTTACATTTCTTCCTCTGCTCATTTCCCTTCTACCTTTGCAGTACAGTGTTCAGGTAAAAGAGTCAATCAATAAAGTTTTGTAAAATCCATTAATCAATCAAACAAATTGAAGAAAAAAATGTATTGAAATTAAACTGGTTTTTGACCAAGAGTCAGAAGAAGAGGCGGTTACTCGAGCTAATATTTACAGGGCCAAAAAATTGTTTAGAATTACTTAATTATTCTTAAAATAATTTCAAATTCTAAGAAACATTCTATCAGTTTAAAAAATTCATTTAAAATCAAATTTGAGTAAAAACAAACCAAACCAAATGGGAATATTTATTCTTCGATTAAATGTTCTTTTTTACCGTGTCCATGTATTAAAAAAATATTTTTCTTTTTCTTCTTTTTTCCGCAAATATTTTTGTAAAAAACGTGAAAACAAAAACAGGTGCTTTAATTAGAGTAGGTTAAAGGAGAAGTTTACAAAATACTGCAGATGTGATCTTCTAGTTTTCTTGTAAACATTGATAAAGATTTTAGAACGCAATAATCTTGTTAAAAAATTATAAAGATTGTAGGAAGCAATGATAAAGATTGTAAAAGCAATGATGAAGATATTGTAAACAATGATAAAGATTGCAAGAAACAATGATAAAGATTGTAGAAAACAATGATAAAGATCTTGTGATCCATGGTATAGATTGCAGGAGACAATTATAAAGATTGTAGAAAACAATGATAAAGAAGATCTTGAAATTAATGAAAAGATTTATAAAGCAATGATAAAGATTTTAAGAAACAATGATAAAGATCTTGTAATCTATGATAAAGATTGTGGGAAACAATGATAAAGATTTTGTAATCAATGATAAAGATTGTAAAAAGCAATGATAAAAATTGTTGGAAACAATGATAATGATTGTAGGAATCAATGATAAAGATTGGAAAAGCCTGCATTGCTAATGTTGTATTCGGGACTAGTTCTGAAAGGTGAACAGTCCCTGAATATACTGAGGAATCTAGATATAGTCAGAAACAACAGCATGCTGAGGTTGGTGTTTAGTAATCCAGCCTACATTGGAAGCTCTGAAGATGAGGTTTAGTCCCAATACCCTGACTTAAGTTTCCGATACTGGGTTTAATCCCAATACCCTGACTTAAGTTTCCGATACTGGGTTTAATCCCAATACCCTGACTGAAGTTTCAGTCTCTTTAATTATATAACTGTATGAGTGCATGGTTTGTATTGTTAACATGGTGGTAGAAAAATACACATTTATAACCTTTACATAGTACGTAGACCAAGGGGCGCTGCTATTAAATGTTTTCTCAATCTAAAAGATGTTTTATCTCAAAATGTTGTTACTGTAATCGATATTTTCCTTAAGGCTTAGTCACAAGGATCTTTTATTTGTATACCGTACACTGTAAACTGCACGCTATTCACTGTACACTATATACTGTAAACTGTACACTGTATACTTTATGCTGTCAACTGTGTACTGTATAAAGGTTACTTTATACTGTGCACTGTATACTGTATATGTACTGTAAAATGTATGCTGTATAATGTAATGTACACTGTATACTGTATAGCGACACCGTACACTGTATACTGTATACTGTATCATGTACACGGTATACTGTATCCTGTACACGGTATACTGTATACTGTACACTGTATGCTGTACACTGTATACTGTATTCTGTACACGGTATACTGTATACTGTAACCTGTACACTGTATACTGTACACTGTATACTGTACACTGTATACTGTACACTATATACTGTACACTGTATTACTGTATACTGTATACTTTATACTTTAAACTGTANAATACGAGACGGTTATTTTGATAATGATTTTGACATATTTAAACAAAAACAATTTTCACTTACATTAGAGAATTGATTACCACAAAATAAATCTAAACATTATAAAAGAATTTAAATTATAAGAAAAATTAGAATGATGAAAGATTGAGCAAAGAAAAACAGGTACTTCAGAGTGCTGTAGCTTTAAAAAGCAAGTGTTAATCTCTGCAACATTTTTATTATTTCCTTTATAGACCAGTTGCGGAGATCTCTTAAATGAACCTATAACCAGGACCGCCATTTTGGAATCAGCTGATGTTAGAACAAATGATGTAAGAACAGCTGATGTAAGAACAGCTAATGTTAAAACAGCTGATGTTAGAACAGCTGATGTAACTACAGCTGATGTAAGAACAGCAGATGTTGGATCAGTTGACGCACAAAAAGAAGCAACCGTTGAATGTGCAGCGATTGTAGAGGAGTTTAAAGGAACTGTCAATATACCCTTAGAAATGAATCCAGTTGGAGAGTCTGATGGGACTTCTGTTCTTGCCTCTGTTGAAGTACATAAAACACACGTTGATAAAGACAGGCCTGAAGCTGATGAAGTTGATGAAGAAGGAGTTGATCAAGTTGATGGACCTTCTTCTTTATTAGTTTGGAATGGTCAAGAGTGGACAAGGTATGATAAGAAGATGTGTTATTACTTTTCAGAAAATCTAGAAGTATCTGCGATGTTAACAGCATTTTATTTTTGTATTTATTTCTTTTATTGCACGTTGTGCAAATTAATTTTTATTCCTAGTGTCAACCAAGGGTGTAATGCTAGGAAAATTAATTGCGGTCGCGTATACTCTGCTTACATATTGAAACCAGTTCTCTTTGGGCGGAATTTGTAAACAAGAATAGATGCATCAGTGTTCGTTTAGTATCCGAGGAGTTTAAAAGCAGTAAATTTGATAATTTTGATAATTCACATAATAGTTTCCTATGACCAGAATATTTCATTGATTTTTTTTATGTGAAAGATGGATCCCATGTCAGGCTGTAACATCCGTCTTGTGTTTACATTACCGCCCAGAGACAGTACACTGCAGTAAAAAAGATGCGTACATTTCTGAAATAACTTTCCTTGCATTAAATCCTTGGTGTCAACCAAAGAATTAAAATGTAAAGATAGTTATTTCAGATGTTTACGCATCTTTCGTACTGCAGTGTACTGTCTATGGGCAGTAAAGTAAACACGAGACGGATGTCACAGCCTGACATGGGATCCATTTTACATAAAAAATCAATGAAATATTCTGGTCATAGAAAACTATTATGTGAATTATTAAAAGTTATCAAAACTAAATGCTTTTATCCTACTCGGATACTAGAGTAACACTGATCTGATGTATCTATTCTTGTTTACAAATACCGCCCAGAGAGAACTGCTTCCATTATAAACGCAGAGAATACTAAACAGCAAATAACTTTCCTAACCTTATAACCTTTGTGCCAACACGGTTGCAACGGTATAGAGGAAATTTGCATTTGATGTCTCTGGGCCCTTTCTTAAAGGGACTGTAAGCGTAATTTTAAGGGATTCAAAGAGAGCAATACCCACATTCACAACGGTACCCGGCTTTAAAAGCTTTGTCTGATCAAGTATGAATCAGATATCAATATCAATAAATTTATAGTTTTAAAAACAGATTATTTTGGATCATGTTTTAGTTTTCTACTGAAAACATATAGGAATCATCAACACTTTTAAACTTAGTAAAACGACAATATCTTCCACAATATCGATCAGATAAAGGTTTCAAGGGTACCTTTGCAAGAATTGGAAGGTCCCTTAAAACTACACTGTCAGTCCCTTTAAACAATTAAATTTATTTTGTATCTAGGAGTGTGCATTGTGCAAGAAATATAAGGTTTTATATCTTTAAAAAAACATGCTTCCATAGGGTGCCTATTGCCTACTGCTTATTATTATTTTCATTCAGTCGAAGTATGATTGAAGGATCTCCAAAGAACGAGAGATCCTATACCTCCTACGCTAAATCAGTTTCTTACGAGGGATCAAGAACGGAACCAACACTTGGAGAGATTAGAATAATAGGTGAAAGAAAGACAATTAGAGAAAAAAGACAGACGCACATACAGACAGAAACCAAGATAGACAGACAGACATATAGCTACAGGGCCGGTGTCTAAAAAAACGGAAAATAAGGGTCTGCAATCGGATTTTCAAGATTAAACCCATTGTTAAAATCTACGTACAATTTCCAATTCAATAAGTTCATTTTTAGGCTAGCAGATATAAAACTGACAATATTATAGACTCCTAAATTTTCCAACTGGAGTGAGTAATTTGGTAAAAATAAGATAAGCTCCGTTTACACAATTTTGTATAAGGGTCTACAGACTTGACTGTAATCGGATTGAGACCATTTTTTATATTGAATTTCCGATTCAATGATTTAAATTTTAGGCTTGTATATAGATCTGAAAAAAAAACAAGTTTATAGGCTCCTAAAGTTTCCAACTGGAGCGAAGTAAAAAGTCAAAGATAATCTCCGTTTGCACAATTTTATATTCAATGTTAGGTTACAGTTTATTACAGTACATTTGTTATTTTTAGATCTAGAATTGTCTAAAATTGGGCTCATTTAATCGAAAATTGTTCGTAGAAAATGGACTCAATCTTAAAAGTCCGTTTACAAACAATTGTCTGCATAGACCCTTGACTTATGTGCAAACAGAGATTATCTTTTACTCATTCCAGTTGAAAACTTTAGGAGCCTAAAAAAATTTTCATTTATTGTACGTAGATTTTAGAAATGGTCTCAATTTTGAAAAATCCGATTACAAACGAGTCTGTAGACCCTTATTCACTGTTTTTTTAGACACCCTGTAGATAGATAGATAGATAGATAGATAGATAGATAGATAGATAGATAGATAGATAGATAGATAGATAGATAGATAGATAGATAGATAGATAGATAGATAATAGATAGATAGATAGATAGATATATTGATAGATTGATAGATAATTGTCTAGATATCCCAATGGAGGAGAACCCTTCTATCCTGATCAACTCTATCCTGGGTATATTCTACCCTGTATACTTTATCAACCTAAACCCAAGTCTACCAAAGTACTCTAGTTTACCCCGGGAACTTCTCAATAAACAGCTGACAACCATTAGATCATTAGGTACTGCCTGATTATACACAGGGTTACCCACAAAAGATGAGACTGTAAAGACGACCTAAAACTCTTGAATAAGACCTAAGGTTGAATTAAGTCTTCTAATAGCTTATTAAATGATTAAATGATTTAACAAAGAAAGAAATAAGTTTACAGTTGCAGGGAATCATGAATATAATAAAGTTGACAGTATAAATTCCGTACAGTCGTCGTCTTTTCCTTTATAGGTAACCCTGTAACTTACACCTACAAGGAAATGTATGTTGTCCTAAAAGGAAATGTATGTTGTTCTAAAAGGAAATGTATGCTGTTCTAAAAGGAAATATGCATGTTGTTCTAAAAAGAGATGTATGTTGTTCTAAAAGGAAATGTATGTTGTTCTAAAAGGAAATGTATGCTGTTCTAAAAGGAAATGTATGTTGTTCTAAAAGAAAGAAAATAAAGAAAATATTAATTGTTGAATCCATTTAAAGGGACTGTAAGCGTAATTTCTAGTTACCCTCCATACAAAGATGGCGATGCTCGATTTACAACGGTACCATTGAAACCTTAATCTGATCAAAATTGTGGAAGATACCCTCGTATTTCTTGACTCGAGAAGTGTTTATTTCTGTGAATTTCTTCATTGCTTCTGATGAGAAAGAAATGCTCGCAAGTCACCTTCGCAGAGAACCCACAAATAGAAACAATTAATTTAAAGAAATAAAAACATGGAAATCTAATTCATACTTGATCAGACAAAGCTTTAATGTGTACCGTTGTGAATCGGGCATTGCCATCTTTGCATGAAGGATCACTTCAAATTACGCTTACAGTCCCTTTACAGGGATCTAAAGGAATTATTCAACTATTTGAATTGACGTATTTTAACACGTGATCAAGGGTAGGGAGGCCAGCCACAATGATTCTCGTCCGAGCCACATTCTCCGGACGTGGTTTCGAGGATTGTACATATAAAAAAATAATAGGGTTTCTAGGTGGCTCGGGCGAGAAAATGAGAAGAGTGTGGCCCGGGCGAGAAATTGTTGTGGTTGGCCTTCCTTCCCTCAATTTGTTATAATAGAAACATAGAAAAGAAGAAAGAGAGAAAGTATATAGGACAAGTCCTAG
>NW_019397173.1:86278-99625 GCF_000591075.1 Eurytemora carolleeae
CCCCCTACCATGGAATTTAATTGTAGAACCCCAGATTTTCATCAGAAAGGCACATTTTCTCATTAAACTGTGAGTTTACACAGAAATTTGGTATTTTTTTAACATCTGAAGGTCTCCAATGACACAGGTTTTTTTATGGAGTGCTCCTTGGATTTTGGAGCTGCTCCAAGGGTTTTGGAATGAAATGTGAAAATTTATCAGACCTTTTATGAAATGATTATTTTCAATGAAGACCCCAACGAGAGAGGGGTGGCTGCTCGCACATTTTACTCCAAAACCCTGGGAGCAACTCCAAAATCCTGGGAGCAACTTCAAAACCCTGGGAGCACTCCAAAACATAGGGAGCAATTCCAAAACCCTCGGAGCAGCCAATCCTTACTCGTTGGGGTCTTCATTGCAAATCTGGATGTCTCCGATGAAATGCAGAGTGAGTCTATAGTACCCCTAATGGGTTGTTTATCAACATACCTTATCCTGTATTCTGTATCCTCTCTGTCCTGAACCATGTATCCTGTATTCTGTATCCTCTCTGTCCTGAACCATGTATTCTGTATTCTGTATCCTCTGTACTGAACCATGTATCCTGTATTCTGTATCCTCTCTGTCTTGAACCATGTATCCTGTATTCTGTATCCTCTCTGTCCTGAACCATGTATTCTGTATTCTGTATCCTCTGTACTGAACCATGTATCCTGTATTCTGTATCCTCTGTCCTAAACCATGTATCCTGTATTCTGTATCCTCAATTGTGTATCTTCTGTCATATCGTTAATTGTGTAATTGGGCATCTTAAACAATATACCATGTATCTTGATTTAATTATGTATCTTGTATTAAATCATCTGTATCTTATATCTAGGTTGGATGGGACTAATGTCTCTGGTATGGACTGTAAACCCGTATCCAACCTTAAAGCAAACCTCAGGACGAATTCTAGGAGGACATACAGAACCAGGTAATAGATAGATAGATCGATCGTAATATCGTTC
Source organism: Eurytemora carolleeae (assembly GCF_000591075.1). NCBI lineage: Eukaryota > Metazoa > Arthropoda > Copepoda > Calanoida > Temoridae > Eurytemora > Eurytemora carolleeae. The sequence goes on from NW_019397173.1 coordinate 87,268, forward strand.
CTTCTGTCTAGAAACTATATTTTACCTTTGTCTGTATAGAAACTATATTTTATTTTTGTCTGCTTAGCAACTATATTTTTACCTTTGTCTGTTTAGAAACTATATTTTTACCTTTGTCTGTTTAGTAACTATATTTTTACCTTTGTCTGTTTAGAAACTATATTTTTACCTNGCATATAATTTGTGAACATTTACATGATTTGTACACTTTGAACTCCCTTTCAGGCTGAAAGGGACTGAAAAAATTCATACCGAGAGATTCTTTTAAGTCCTCTCTATATATTCTATTCTCTATGATTTTTACCTTTGTCTGTTTAGAAATCTATATTTTTACCTTTGTCTGTTTAGAAACTATATTTTTAACTTTGTCTGTATAGAAACTATATTTTTACCTTTGTCAGTTTAGAAATCTATATTTTAACCTTTGTCTGTTTAGAAACTATATTTTTATCTTTATCTGTTTAGAAACTATATTTTTACCTTTGTCTGTTTAGACCCCAGAGTTTTGAAACCACAGGAACAAGAGAATACAAATATTCAAGGAAATCTTCCTCCAGGAGTCAGAAAAAGGTAAAGTTATTTTCTTGAAATGATTTAAACTAATTAAATTGTTATAAAATTTCTATGTGAGTAATAATTATCTATATACTTTGATTGGGTGTCTGTTTATTTGCTTGTTTGTTTGGGTGTCTTTCCGTTTGTATCCAATAAACCTCAAATCGGCTTAACCGATCGGGCCCAAATTTTTTGTGGGACCTCACGTGACCCCAGGGAAGGTTTATAGATGATCGAATTTTAAACTTTGCCTCTAACAAAATTCGATTTTTAAAATTTTGAAATTCCACTAAGTTTTTTCGGAAAATCCGCAAACTTTTTTTGTTTTTGTTTAAAAATTTATGCAAAGAAAAAATGTTCACAATTGAAATAGAAGATGGGTACGAAAAAGATTTATATAAGCATTGGCATAAACATTTTGATTCAGAGTGGGGTGTACAATTTTAAATTTTTAAACATTTATTTCCGAATAATGAATGTTAAAAGTTGATTATCTTTAAAGTAATATTAGACAAATTTGTCTTAGAACTTTCAAATCGAAAACAAATACGTATATACATATATATATGTGTATTATGTAGTAATATAAAATTTACATTTCTTAAGGGTTAATGTATTTAAAGCTATTATTTGATTCTTGAACCACTTTACAATATTTGTTTTCTATTAAAGTGTCACTTTTCTACGGCGTGTAATAAAAAATAAAAAACAAATTTTATTTTTGAAGAGTTTTTAAAAATAGTTCGGAATTTTTGTTCATTTTGATAAATTTTTAGGATCATCTAGGACCAGAACACATTGCTTTCAATATTATGTACTGCACTTTAGCAACCATTATTATCATTCTTCCAACTATTATAGGTAAAGATTGGCATTATAGGAATCTATGGAACTGTAAAGACAATTTCAAGACTATATTAATACAATAAAGACGACTTTTTATTGAAGTTCTGATTGTTAACAAGTTTTTTTCGAATTATAAGTTTACAAGTAATAAAAGAGAAACTTTTTTAATGGTTTCAATTGATAGCTTTTCTTGACTTCTTCGTTTCTGTGTATCCATGCTGTTTAACAGCTTTTTAAACATCAAAATTGTAATCTAAAGTCGTCCTCATTGTATTGATAAAATCGCTTACCACTGTAAACATATATACATAGAAATTTTTGCATGGAGTTTCCTAAATCTTAAACGATTCATTTCGATATTCGATGAGAGCACTTTTAAATGAAAATGAAAATGCTTGGTCCCTTTATTTTAGTTGTCTCAACAACGCAAGATAAAACGGTTTCTAACTTTAGCTCTAAATTAGTAGCAACTGCAAATACAAATTTTATTTTAATAAAAGTTTAATCCTAAATTTTGCGTAATTTGAAGTTTAATCCTAATTTTTTTCTAAATTAAAGTCTGATACTAAATTGTGTTTCAATTAAAGATTAATCCTAAATTTTATTTAAATTAAAGTTTAATTCTAATTTTTTTTTCTAAATTAAAGTTTAATCCTAAATTTTGTTCAAATTAAAGTTTAATCCAAATTTTTTTTAATTAAAGTCTAATCCTAAATTTTTAAAATTATAGTCTTATCCTAAATTTTGTTTAAATTAAAGTTTAATCCTAAATTTTGTATTAATTAAAGCTTAACCCTAAATTTTGTTTAAATTTAAGTTTAATCTTAAATTTTGTTTAAATAAAAGTCGGATACTAAATTGTGTATGAATTACAGTTTAATCTAAAATTTTGTTTAAATTAAAGTTTGATCTTGAATTTTGTTTAAATTAAGGTTTAATCCTAAATTTGGTTTAAATTAAAGTTTAATCCTAAGCATATTTTCTTCAGGATTAACTCTGTTCAAACTTGTTCCTGTTCAAGAGACAACTATTTTTACCATACAGGTCAGAAATTAGAAATTTTAAACTATATTGGGGTGAGCGTTTATCATTCATATATATATTGGCTTGTCTGTCTGTCTCTAATAGACGCCAAAACGGCTGAACCGATTAGGCTGAACGTTTTTTTCGCAAGTCAAATACCCCAGGAAAGGTGTATGAATATAAAAAAAATTTCCAAAATAAATGTTAACCTTTTTTAAAATGACTATTAACAAGAAAATGCCAGCTTTCTATTTTAGCTTTTCAGCTTTCAATAACAAGCTTTGATTCAGCTACAATACAACTAATCTATCTATAAATTTGGCTTGTCTGTCTGTTTGTTTGTATCCAATAAACGTCAAACGGCTGAGCCGATCGGGCCCAAATTTTTTGTGGGACATCACGTGACCACAGGGAAGGTTTATGAATGATTGAAATTTTAAATATTTGTCTCCATCAAAATTCGATCTTCAATAAATTTTTAAAAATTTTGAAAATCAGCGAAATTTTTTGTGAAAAATAAATAATTTATTAACACTTGTAATATGGAAGTGTGTACTATGTGTACTATATGATCGAATAGTTTACATAGTTAAAAAAGGTATCAATATTTTTTCGAAAAAGGGGTTTAAAGGGGGGGCACAACATTTTTTTTGTGCGCGTAAGCCCCCCACCCTCCTTAACACAAATGCTCTAGTACGCCCCTGTTTATATCCTTGATCAGTAACCTGTCCTCCTCCTTTAAGTACACTTCAACTGAATAGCAGGACATGTGGGTGATCTAATCCATCAGCCATATTTTGATTCATAGTGAGGACTGATGACGTCAAACGGTCAAAAGCAAAAGTTTCGGAAACATTTTTTAGATTTTTAATTTAATTTTAGCTTAATTTAAACCAGGATAAATCTTTCTCCCATTAATTTTGTTAAAACGTGAAAGTTTTAATTTTCTTTTAGGAAAATACTGGACTTAGAACATTAAAATCTCTTCGAGTGAAATCAGCTGTTAATATGCCACTTTATACTGTGAAGGTATGTATTAAGGGTAAAGGGGAGGGGCGAAGTTGATTGCTATAACCCCCCCCCCCTTTCCTTAGTTTACCATGCATTTAACAATTTTGTTAACATTTTGTGTTGATAAACTTTAAAATTCTGGAAGTGTTAAGGAAAAAGGCATTATACGTATTTAGGGTTACTCGCAAAGGATGAGACTTCAGAAACGACTGTTCGGAATTCATACTTTCTGTTTCCTGATTAACCCATTTAAAGACCACATTAAATGCAGAAAACTTAAGTTAAATTTAGATAGTCATATTTAAAGAGTGAAGTCGTCTTTACAGTCTCATTCTTCGTGGGTAACCTTGTATATGTATAAAGATATATATTCCTTTATTTAATATAATGATTTAGTGATACAAATCAAGAATGACCTTCTTTTTCAATTCAAAAAAAAATATTTCAAATATCTATGGATGCATGTTTACTTTTCATTTTTTCCTAGCTTCAATATTTCTCTTATGAACCTGTTCACCTCAACTGCTGCAAGATCCCTCCTTTAGTCTATTTTTAATTCATTTATTTAATTTCTTTAAAGTTCAGATTTTCCTGTATTTTGTGACCTGTTTATGAAACACCTAAAGTGGACGATATAAAAATCTAAGAAAACTGAGTTTTTGTCACAAACTCAATTTCGTAAACATTTGATGTTAATAAACTAATGAACAATGCACACACGTGTACAATGTACATATAATGTATTTTACAGCTGACGTATTGGAACTGTACTGCATCGTAAATACAATGAAGTGTTAATGAACGGGCTATGACACTGTACTGTATGGAAAAGACAAATTATTGCCCTGCAGAGAGACAGATTGGAAACTGTACTATACTGTGCTGCTATGTACATACAATGTATTGTTAATAAACGGGCTAGGTACTGTACTGTACGGTAAATACAACTGATTGTACTTTGACGGATTGGAATCTGTACCGTACTGTGCCGCTATGTACATATTATGCATTGTTAATAAACGGGCTAGGTACTCTACTGTACTGTAAGTACAGATGATTGTACTTTACATTGACGAATTGGAGACTGTACTGCATTGTACAAATGTACCAACAATGTCTTGTTAATAAACAGGCTGGGTATAACTGTAATGCACTGTGAAGACAACTTATCATACTGTACAGTGACGGATTGAAAACTGTACTGCACTGTACTATTTACATAAATGTATTGTTAATACACGGTCTGGTTACTTTAATGTACTGTACTGTAAAGACAACTTATTGAACTATACAGTGACGGATTGGAAACTGTACTGCACTGCATTATTTACATAAATGTATTGTTAATACACGGTCTGGTTACTTTAATGTACTGTACTGTAAAGCCAACTTATTGTACTGTACAGTGACGGATTGGAAACGGTACTGCATTGTACATATGTACCCACAATGTATTGTTAATAATCAGGCTGGGTACTGTATTGTACATTAAAGACAACTCTTATACTCTACAGGGACTGGTTGGGAACTGTACTGCACTGTCGGAAAATATGCTTTTTATACATGAGAAGATGGTCTGTAGATTAGAGGTAAAGGAACTGATTAATCGCCACAAACTCTTTAACATTCCTTTTCTCATGGTAAAAAGCCTTTGTCATTTCAAACTTAAGACTATTAAATCAAGTAACAATTCCAGCTGTTGCTCTTCAAGCTGAAATTATTTTTTTAAATCTTATTTTGCGGATTTTTCTGTTTTTATTTGCGAATTTTCAAAAATAAGGAATGTCGACATTCGTTTTCGGGCAAAAAGTTTCATTTTAACTACACATAAACCTTTCCTGAGCCCGCGATTTAAGAAATTCGGGAAAATACGGCATGGGGTCTAAGCTGTCGTTGGGCCTTATTTACGGCTCAAGCTTTCGGATTCAGGCTGTATCTTATTTTCCACAGATTTGAGTTTAAAAAACCGGTTTAATATTCTTCTCCACTTAAACCAACCATGATCGGTTTTATTTTCTTTGGGCCTATAACTCCTTAAGTCGAGCCGAAGATTTTGCAGCTGTCAATCACGTGACTCAAACTTTCGTCAGAATTGGGTCGAAGATTGTGTCTTAAAGTCGGGTTTAAGGAATTACGGCTCGAGCCGAAGTTTTTAAATCGCAGGTTCTGGGAATGTGTAAATTTGGGCCCAATCGGTTCAGCCGATTTGACGTTAATTGCATACAAAACAAACAAGCTTATAAAGTTAAAGATGGATTAACTAAATTGTTTATATTATATTTTAAAAATATACCAGGACGACATTGTAGCTGTCCATATAGATTCTACTCCAGAGGCACAATGGAGGGTCAGCTCTCCATATTACATTACTAGGTACCGTACTCGATTCACAACAGTAGGATCATGTATGTAAATTGTATGTTGGTCTGATCTCCAAGTACCAATTACCATATTAAACAAAATATTTTGACCTGCCTTAAGTGCCAAAGTTCAATGTACAAACTTTTAGACTCAAGTTCTAATAAACATGAGGTACATAAATTGGACGTACGCTTTTAATCGGTGATTTATAAGCTACTTCATAGAAAACTATTAACGTTGTAACAACTAAAATATTAATAAAAAGTCGTCTTCCAATTTAACAGTTTTCTGGTTCTCACTGTATAATGAATACAGTACACCCCCAAAATGTTTAACAAACCCGAAAACCACAACATTTTAGCATACCAAAAAATTGGCCCTGCATGTCTTTATATTTTAAAAATATGCAGCTAAAGCAAAAAGAATTGATAATTAAATAACTTTTACTTTTACATTTTCCCTACAAATAGTTTTTTTTCCAGTTTTTCTGGTCTTCCCACGTTATCAATCCGCAAAGTTGACTGGGATCAGCTTATTTCTAAACCAAACCAAACCTTTTACACATCCGCTGATCCAGTGACGTCAGAACTACTAGAAACACTAATTCCCTGCAGGAACATACGAAACTTAGATTTAGGTGAGGAAATCAAATGGAAAATTGAAAAGAAACTAAAGACTCAAACTCTAATTTTCTAATCCCTATATCTTTGTAACCTAATGGTGTAAACCTTTGATATGTCAAATTTTGACTATTTTAGTTCAGGATGTATAAATATAAAAGGGTCACACCATCATCAGATTGCTAAGATATTGGAATTAGAAAGTTTGAGGTTGTGGCAAACACTCAATTGCATTTTCTTACCATTGTATCTTTAATGTTTTTTTATTTTTAATTATCTAATGTTAAAATTAATTCACGAATTTATCAAGTTTAGAAAAGATCAATAATCTTTTTTTTAAATTTAATAAGCTCTATACCACTTCATTCCTATTAATCATGACATTTCACCCAATATAGCTAGTTCCACAAAAAAATGTGATATTAAAAAAAGTGTTTAAGGGGCTGAAAAATGTGGTAAAATTAAATTAATTTTGTTAAGAAAGTGCTTTTCTAGAAACACTTTGTTTTAAAGGTTTTTATTTTTGAGGAATTCAACATTCACTTTAACCGTTAATCAAAGGGACTGTAGACGTAATTTAAATTTTCAAACTTCTCCATTCATGTCCGATTCTCAGATGCACCCTTACAACCTTTGTCTGATCAATGGTAAGAGCATTCTTTTGTTCTTGAAAATGGATTATTTTAAATTGAGGTTTTGTATTAAATGACTTGTACATTTATAAAAAGAAATAATTAATCAATTTTTAAGCATGACATCGCATTGATAAATCTTGGTTTTAAAGGTTTAATCGTGAATTGAGCATTTTAATTGAAAGATCATTTGAAATAACAATCGTATATATTTTAGGTATTTTACCAGAAAACAGTCCCTTTAATTGTATTTTACTTTAGGTATTTTACCAGAAAACAGTTGTCAAGAAAAAACCTATTTGTCTCCTGATGGTCAAATATTTGAGAGAAACTGTCTCAAGCATCAATGCTTTAAGGTTTAATTATGTCCTTAGCGATTTTTTTCATATTATTCAATAATGAAAAAGTTATATTTTATAGATGAAATATTAGAATTTTTCTTATTTTTTAAACTTATAAAACATTGAGAGCTGTTCAAAAGTAAACCATTAGCAAAACTTAGCTGATTGTATAATGCATTAATGCATTATTTTATGCGTTTTTTACATTATGTGCATAATGTAATAAACGAGCCAAAAAGCCACGCATGAAAACAATCGTTATTTTCAATTTTTTTAAGAAATTTTTTTTTGCAAACTTTAACAGAAAATAGTTTAAAATGCTGAACGTTTTGTTTAAAGTTTTTAATAAACGAACCAAAGCATTAAATATAACAATTAAGCTTGGAAAAGATCGAAAACGTAAAGTTAAGCCTTCTTTATATTCAATATTAGATATCATATCATTATTTTATTTAAATTATAAAGATACATCAATATAATATATTTCGTAGGAAATACAAAATTATAGAATTAAAGAATAACTCATGATCGTATTAGTTTATTCGAATTTTAAAATTCCATGAAGATACAAAATCTAAAGATTTAAAAAAGATTGTACAAATTCTCTGTTTAATAAAGTTCTTCAATAAAGGATATCCACGCATATTGTAATGTATATACAGTGAGACCCATTTAAAATACGATACCTATTATTGGTTTAAATTGTCCAATGAACCTAAAACACATCAATAGTGTACGCTAATAATTTCATTTAATAAGCTTATGTTCTCCCTAAATATATATTGCTTAAATTTCGTCTTCCTATTCTACAGTTTTATGGGTTTCACTGTATTCACTAGTTTTTCATGGAATGTTTTAAATGTCGTCTTCATCTTTCAACAGCTCCCTACGAGGGACTCAAAATAATCTCCTTGTGACAAAATTATATATGTGTAGAATGGTCTCCCTTGTGAAGATTCAGCTGAGGAATTCAAACTAAACCTTCCCTGCTCAGATGTTTACTTAGGAACAAATCAAACTATCATTTTTTAAATAATCTTATCACAAACTAAAATAGAGGGGGGGGGGTGAATGTTTTACCGAGAAAGATTTAGTTTTTATATAAAAATTGATTTTTTGAAGAAAAAAAATATTTTATGGCAGATAATTAAAAAAATGAGGAAGGGAGGGTGGTAGGGGTAGTTTTTGTATACAAATTGGGTATATAAAACCCAAGCCAGTTGAAATTTCATTTTCTCCTAGAGTTAGATATTTAGAGAGAGGCAGATTAATGATAAATAATAAGAAATATGCAGAAAGATTATTAAGGCAACAGTAAAACATATTATTTTAAAATATTCAAAATATTAAGTAACGCTTGAAGAATAAGGAAAAGCAGTAAAAAAAAACTTTATTTTAATCCAATATAATTAGCATTTTTGTGAGAATTATGTTTTTTACTTTACACGGGCTCATAAGGTTTATAAATAGGCAAGCTGATTACAAGTTTTTCAACTTCTTAATATTCAAAAAGTTGGACTTCATGAATTCTAAAGTTGAAAGTACAGTTTTATATAAAAAGACTAAGAGAAACATTGCTCTAATTTATGTTAACGAATGTTTTTCCTTTCATGCTTTTCATAAAACTTTTTAATTGAAAAATGTACATTTCAATACATATCTTCGAGTTAAATACTTTTCTATTTTCATACTGAAATTATGTAATTAAAGAATGTTTTATTTATTCAGAAATATATTATAGTTTTTCAAAAGAAACTGGTTTTGAAACTTTTAAAATTTTACAGGTCTAATGTTTCTACCTTAAAGGGATTGTATGCGTATGCCCAATGTGATTTTGAAAACTTGATTGTAAATTTTATTTTCTGTTACTTCAGAAAGTAAATATTAATATTTCTTATTTATAAAACAGCATGCAAACCAAGTGTTTAACAATTACAATCTCTGTATAAGTATATATTTTTTATATCAATTTATGCTTCAAACTCACCTTAAAGGAATTTTCAAGTCAGGTTTTACTCTGAAACTATTTATTGCTCATTGAGTTTTGATTTGCTATAAGAAGACAGTCCAATACTTGTAGCTGACTCTGGAGAAGAGTTGAAGCAAGCTGAGTTTACAGTCGGAGATAGGAGAGGGAGTTCGTCAAGGTTCTGTTGTAGGAATACAACTAATATTATTGAGATATTTGGATCTAACTGTCCCAAATCAGCAGCTGAACTCATGCAGGAAATCAGGGTAAGAATTATATTTACAATGGTAAGCGTTTATATCAATACTATGCAGACAACTTTACAGTTCAGCTTTTTATTTAGCTGAGGCTAATACAGAAATACAATCTGTCAATTGAAAAAGAAATTCCTTGTTTGGTTTTAGAATATCACTATTTTATGATTTTGAATTAAAATATATTAGATGGACTGTAAACGTAATTTCAAATGACCTTTAATGCAAATATGACAATGGTCAACTTGTCTATTCTAGCCGCAGCGCTCGGCCCCCTAGTCCATCCTAGCCACAGCGCTCGGCCACAATTACAGCTTGCGACACTTACAACATTACCTTTGGTAATTTGCCGCGTGGGAAATTGTCACTTGGGAAGTCGCCCTTGGGAAAAGTTTGAATTAGAATAAAGTTTTATAATTTTGAAAACAGATTATTTTCAATTGTGGTTTCTCTCTTGGGAATTACATTTCATATGAAAAATTGCATACAGCTATGATCGAAATCGTATCATGAAACTGTATTGTTATAATAAACAAAGAAAAATTTTGTTTACACTTTCGATCACTATTTTATTAATACAAACGTTTACCAATGTAATAATTTTATTAAATTAAATTAACACAGTCCTAGCAATTTTAACTATTTTAAAAGCACGGAAAATGTTTATACTCAATCAATTGAAAAGATTTTTTAGAAGTTAAAAATTTGAAATTTGATTAATTTTTGTAATAAAAACTATTTTCTTTTGACTAAATTTTCCGAAATTTAAATTCGAGTTTATTTAGGACTGTAGTCGGTACATAATGATATATATTAGTCGGTACATAATAATATATATTAGTCGGTACATAAAAATATATATCAGTCGGTACATAATAATATATATTATTAAAATTCGGTGATGGTGATGGACCAAACTTCTGTAGAGTAAAAAAGTAGATGTTTACATAACAAGACCTTCAATTCCAGGAGTTTATATTCTACTCAGTACATAATAAAGGAAATGAATACAGTACATAATAAAGGAAATGAATACAGTACATAATAAAGGAAATGAATACAGTACATAATAAAGGAAATGAATACATGTAATTTCGAATGATTCTCCTTTTATGAAATGGCATATACAATTCACAGCAGTACCTTTTAAAGCTTTGTCTGGTCAAGAATGTCCGATATCTACAATATTCTATTTGAAAATTGATCCTGTTTAACACTTTAAATGCAAAAAATGTTGATACCAAACTGATTTATCAGATTAAATTATAGTCGTTACGTAATAAAACCTTCAATTCCATGAATCTATATTCTAGTTGGTATACAATAACACCTTCAATTCCAGGAATTTATATTATGGGCGGTACATAATAAGACACCTTCAATTCCAGGAATTTATATTCTAGTCTGTACATAATAAGACATTCAGTTTCAGGAATTTATATTCTAGTTGGTACATAATAAGACCTTCAATTCCATGAATCTATATTCTAGTCTGTACATAAAAAGACCATCAATTACAAGAATTTATATTCTAGTCTGTACATAATAAGACCTTCAATTCCATGAATCTATATTCTAGTCTGTACATAAAAAGACCATCAATTACAAGAATTTATATTCTAGTCGGTACATAATAAGACCTTTAATTCCAGAAATTTTATATTCTAGTCGGTACATAATAAGACCTTTAATTCCAGGAATTTATATTCTAGTCAGTACATAATAAGACCTTTAATTCCAGGAATTTATATTCTAGTTGGTAAATAATAAGACTTTCAATTCCAGGAATTAGTAGTCGGTAAATAATAAGACCTTTAATTCCAGGAATTTATATCCTAGTCAGTACATAATAAGACCTTTAATTCCAGGAATTAGTATTCTAGTCGGTAAATAATAAGACCTTTAATTCCAGGAATTTATATTCTAGTCGGTAAATAATAAGACCTTCAATTCCAGGAATTTATATTCTAGTCAGTACATAATAAGACCTTTAATTCCAGGAATTAGTATTCTAGTCGTTACATAATAAGACACCTTCAATTCCAGGAATTTATATTCTAGTCAGTACATAATAAGACCTTTAATTCCAGGAATTTATATTCTAGTCGGTACACATTAAGACCTTCAATTTCAGGAATTTATATTCTAGTCGGTACATAATAAGATCTTCAATTCCAGGAATTTATATTATAGTCGGTACATAATAAGACCTTCAATTCCAGGAATTTATATTATAGTCGGTACATAATAAGACCTTCAATTCCAGGAATTTATATTATAGTCGGTACATAATAACACCTTCAATTCCAGGAATTTATATTCTAGTCGGTACATAATAAGACCTTCAATTCCAGGAATTTATATTATAGTCGGTACATAATAACAGACCTTTAATTCCAGGAATTTATATTCTAGTCGGTACATAATAAGACCTTCAATTCCAGGAATTTATATTCTAGTCGGTACATAATAAGACCTTCAATTCCAGGAATTTATATTCTAGTTGGTACAAAAATAAGACCTTAAATTCCAGGAATTTACATTATAGTCAGTACATAATAAAGGAAATGAATACATGTAATTTCGAATGATTCTCCTTTTATGAAATGGCATATCCAATTTACTGCAGTACCTTTTAAAGCTTTGTCTGATCAAGAATGTCCGATATCTACAATATTCTATTTGAAAATTGATCCTGTTTAACACTTTAAATGCAAAAAATGTTGATACCAAACTGATTTATCAG
>NW_019397174.1:0-86058 GCF_000591075.1 Eurytemora carolleeae
GCAGTAATTATTGCTTCATCTGTTCTTATAAGCTGCAAGATTAGCATCTTATTCTTACAAGCAGTAGTTCAAGCTAATAGCTGCGGGATGCAGATGAGCCCTTATAAGCAGTATATTTGTATGAATAGTCCCTGCACAAAATGCTGCTTATCTAAATCTTATCGGGTTGAGATGTCAGCTTATCGGGTTGAGATGTCATCTTATCGGAAATAACGTTTAAGCAGTCTAATGTACTTGTAAAATTTTCTCTTCTGATAAGCAGTCTGGTATGCATATATATGTATCTAATGATCAAATCATGGCCAAGCTCAGCTGCCTGGACAAGCTTGATTCTTAGATTCTTAAATATTATCTTATCTGAAAAATATATTTCTTCTTTTCAAAATGAATGCAAATTCCTCTTAACTTTATAAATATCAACAATTAACCTTCCACAAATTAAATCTAAACAAAGAATTTGGGTGAAGATCAATCTGATGTTGTGAATTCAAATTAAATTCTTAACATTCTTGCAATTTGTTCGGAATTCTAATCATTGGAAAACTTAAGCTTGATGAGCGGGTCGTATTTTGAATTCATTGAACAGACAAAGCTTAAAAAGGAAGCCACAAACTTTAATTGTCTAATGTCTAATCCATTTAACTTTTTTATTTAACTGTTATCTTTCGTTTTAACATTTAACATCAGATCTGAACAAGGATAAATTTAAATTTATCTTCATCGTTTTTGTTCAAAATTCATATTTACCTAAGAGTTGAGACCTATAGTATGCTTTAAAAATTGAACTATTTGTAAATGAAAATAATAATTCTCATGACTCAAGCATGTCATACTCATGAGACTGAACTTAATAGATAATGAGACATAATTAAACTAGGTAGAATAAGTTAAACCGCTTCTTTTAAACTTAAACTTCTTCATTTTTATTAAATCTAGTCCCTATGCACTGATAAAAATACATTTTAATTGAATTTCACCAGAAAATGAATAGACTAGCGGAGCAACCCAAATGGTTAGTAGTACTATTCGGCGCTACGACATCTGCTCTATTTCCATTTGCTCTATGGCCATTTGCTCTAGTTCCATTTGATCTATCAAGTCATTTGCTCTATATTCAATCTGCTCTATACCTCATTTGCTCTATGACTAAACACGTCATTTGCTTTATAACCTGAAAATACATTATAAAATAGCTTTTATTGGAATTCCTGAGCGTAACTTGACTATGAAATGCGGGAATTTTTTTTGGAAAATTCGCAAATTGCAGTTTTAATCAGTTCTTCAAAGTTCATCATGACAGAGAGACTACTCAATAATAAGAGGGGTATAAAAACCCTAATATGTGGTGAAACTATAGTTATTCTACTCTAAACAAACAGGGTGTCTATCAGTACTGGAGATGTCTTGAATATAGAAGGCAGAATTGTTCTCCCGTGGCTAAAACTTTCATAGATGGTAAAGATATTCTGAACTTGCCTGAGCAAAAAAATGTTGAGTAGAGCAATTGGACCATCACAGTCATAAAAATTTTTATAAAGCAAATGACATTTTATGTCATAGGTCAACTGACGTATAAAGCAAATAACATATAGAGCAAACGTCGTGATCTATGAGCTATAGAGGAAATGGTTAATAGATTAAATGGAACTAGAGCAAATGGCCATAGAGCAAATGGAATTAGAGCAGATGTCGTAGCGCCGTACTATTCCTTTCAAGGAAAAGTGCCGACATATTGAATTTAAGATAGTGTAAATAATTTAGACTAATTCCCGTCATTTGGTATCAGTTCAATTTCTTACCGCAAGAGTTCTATTCTTGTTGAATTATTTAACAAAAAAGTATTGGTCTGAGGCTGTTGAAATTTTCTGACTTTTCCTACATACCCAAAGCCCTCCCTTTAGGCCTAAAACCGGGCTTTAATACTAACTGCCTGAGTCCTCAGGCACACTGCCTGAATGACTGCTTTTTCCTGTAACAAACTAAATCTTTGTTTTGACCCACTTCCACTTGTCAGATTTTGATAAAATTTAGCTTTTTGGAAAGCCTTTGACATAAGGATATGAATTGCACAAGTTTTGCGAGAAAAAAATTTGCAAATTTTTTGCAAACAACCTGTCAAAGGAAATTTGCACATTTTTAGTTTTTCTTGATTAAAAATCAGGTTATTTAAAATTTTGCAAAAATTTTTTCATATTTGAAATGGCATGGTCAAGGGCTTTTCAAAAATGTGTAATTTTTCATTTTTTGGACAAATTTTTTTTGCAAACATTTTTACTATATAAATGGATTTTGCGATAAAAAATTCGATTTTTGCAAATTTGCAAATTTTTATGCAGATTCTAAAAGGAGAGCACAAGAGCTTTCCAATAATGTATCATTTGTCATATTTGGACATCAAACATGGGATTTAGAGGGGGTGGGTCAAATTGCCCCCCCCCCTCCCCTCCATATCCTGGTTTTCATGTACCCCAGCAGAGATAGGGTTTATATAATTACAAATTTAAAAACTTAATTCTTTACAATTATATTATCAAATATAAATTTAGATCATAATAATTTTTTAGGATGAAAAAGAAATTTAAAAAAAATAATTTCCCGAAATGTTGTAATGATTTCACGGAATTACGCCGTAATTTTGCGTGATATCCTCAAAGTATAATTTCGCAAAATTTTGTTATAATTACGCGTAATTAGCTAAACTTCAATTTCGCAATATTATTCCATAATTTTGCGTACTTTCTACAAAGTGAATTAAAGAATTAATATATACTTTATTAATTAGTTTTGTATTCCTACCTTATTTCAAGAAAACAATTTAAACATTTATATACACTGAATACTCAGATTTAAAATCAATAGTTTGGTCTTGGAAGTATATAATGGCCATTCTTTCACAGTATATATATAAGACGGCATTTCATAAAAATAGATTCTCAGACACTGTTTCATTTATGGAAGTCATGCTAAATTGTTGCCAATTTAAGATTTATGAAAATGATAATATTGTGAGAAATTTGCGACGGAGTATAGTTCTGATCATATGGTGCATCGCATTACTATGCTGAGTAGTATTGGTGCTATGTGCATGTAGCTCTGGTTGGATCATGAATAGGAATGCCACTACTATGTGTAGTTCCAGTCAGTATGCACCCGCTCACATGGTGCTGGCATTATGATGCGTAGCTGAATTAAATCAGTGTGGTTTGCCAGATTTTTCCTGAACTCCTTCTTAACAGAACGTGTTGAATCAAGTTGAATTTCAAAGTACAATTTCCCAAGGTGCAACTTTCCAAATGTGTAATTTCACAAGCGACAGCTTCTCAAAGGTTAGGTTAGGTCTTAATCAGCGGTGCCACAGGCTGCATTTGGGGCCAAGCGCTGCGGCTACGATTGGATAGGGGCATAGTTGAGAAGTTGCATAGTTGGGAAGTTTCACTTGGGAAAATACCCTTGGGAAGTTTCCGTTTGAGAAAAAAAACTTTGGGAAAGTACCTAACATTCAAATCAAGGGAAAGGATTGTTAAGTTATCTCGTTATTTCCCTTTTTTTCAGTGTCAACATTTGGCTTAGTGTTTGAAAAGCAATTATGTTTTTGAACTTGTTTATTCTACACAATTGGTTTACTTGTTTATTCTACACAATTGTTTTTTTTTAGCTTTTACCCTGACAGAAAATATATGCAAAACCCGTTAATGCAAAATTTAATTAGATCAATCTTTAATAGAATACAGTTCTAACATCTTGGAAGTTTTATTGAAAACAAAACGATTATCAAACGATCAGGGTGGGGTCCTGGACACTTGGATGCGTTATTATTAATGAATAAGCAGTATATGTTTATCTAAAACAAACTTCTAACATGACGAAACGTAATAATTGACGTCATCATAGTTGTGTGGGGCCAATGTTTACATTAGGTTCTTTAAACATAAAACAGAATGTTTAGACAGAACCCTAAGTGTGAGAGGGACAAAAAAAAGACTGGGCATCTTTCTGTTAACGAACATTTAACGGAAAACTTCGTTACCGAACATCGTTATAAATGAAGTGAACAGGGTTTTTAAAAATAAATATCGGAAGAATATAACTTTTCTTCAGCCTGTAAGAATTATGTTCTGTATTTTATCCCAAACATCTTTAATGAAAAGTACAACTCAATTGTACGAAAGCCATTTAATCATTAACGGTGAAAAATTTGAGATCGATAACATCACGGCACCAACACTACTATACACATACATCTAAACAGTTTGTTTTTAATCTTTGTGACAGAAACAATCTCAAGGAATAATAATTGTCATCTTAAAAAAAAAAATTTGAAGAGAATATTTACAAATTATCCTTTTTTCCATCTCATAATCTAAGTTCGGTTCCCTTAAATGTCCATTTGACGGCTAAAATTTTTATTTTGAATAATCTTATTAGTTTGTTTATTTTCTTGCGGTTTTTAACAATTTTTTTTTATCTTTTTAAAAATCGATTTTGATGTTTATTATATCGTTAGAACTGAAGAGGGTCAACCCAGACCGAAATAAATGTAGAACTAATATTTACATTTTTTACTCTTCAAAGGTTTGGTCCATCACCATCACCAAATTTTAAGACTATAATGAATGGATTAAAATATTTTCGAACATTTTAAAACATTTTTAAACGTGCCCAGCCCTAGGGGAGACTGCTAGTTCACACTAGTTTTTAGAAATAAATTAGACTAAAACTTTACTATTTATGANATTTTCGTATTTTTGTGACTACAAATAGTCCTTTTATCTTGATTTTATTATTGAAAATAGTCATTTTATCTTGATTTGTGATTAAAATAGTCATATTATCTTGATTTTGTGATTGAAAAAAGTCATTTGCTTGATTTTGTGATTAAAAATAGTCATTTAAGCTTGATGTGGTAATTATAAATAGTCATTTTATCTTGATTTTGTGATTGAAAAAAGTCATTTTATCTTGATTTTGTGACTGCAAATAGTCATTTTACTTTGATTTTATGATTGAAAAAAGTCATTTTATCTTGATTTGTGATTGGTTTTCTATATAATGACTACAAGTTACATAAAAACTGTATTTTAGTTTACCATCAAAACTGGTTATTTTAATTCAAAGGATACGAATAATTCCCTCAAACTCTTCGAATATGTCTAATCCCTGTATCTTTGCAACCCGATGTCGTAGAACTTAGATGTTGCAAACTATATAAATTCTGTTAGAATCAAATGACATATAAAAAGTTTACACCATCAGGTTGAAAAGGGATCAGAAAATATGAGTTTATATGCTAACCTCACATGAAAAGTTAATTTACTATAGAATTTAGTCATGTTACTTTAATTTTGTTTTCTAATTCCTGATTGCGAAATTTAGTGTTTAAGTGTGTATATGAATGATATATATTAAACATGTGCATAATATATATAAAACATGTGCATAATATATATAAAACATGTGCATAATATATATAAAACATGTGCATAATATATATAAGACATGTACATAATGTATACTAAACATGTGCATAATATATATATAAAACATGTGCAAAATATATATTAAACATGTACATAATATATATAAAACGTGTGGATATATATATAAAACATGTGCATAATATATATAAAACATGTACATAATATAACATATATACAACATATAAAACATGTGCATGATGCTGACATTTTGAAAAAACTTATTTTTCCTTTAAACAAATATTAACATGTGGCACACATAAATCTTTTTCTTTTTTCAATTGTTTTTCAAGATCTGTAGCTTAATTAATAAAAAAGTTGTTTACTGTTTTAGATTTTTTGAAACGACCAGACACTCCCTCCCCCCTACCCTAAGCATAATATTTCTTTTTGCAAAATTTAGGCTCAAAGAAGTTCGTAGTGAGATTTCGATTCTATTGGAGACCATGGAAGGATTTCATTTTCACTGGAGGGGTTTTAAAAGTCACTTTTTTTCAATTTAAAACTTTACGCATGGGGATTTAAAATCCACTGGAGGGTTCAGATATATTTCTAGTAGGTTTATAATTCCACTGGAGTGTTCAGATATCTTTCTAGTAGGTTTATTATTCCACTGGAGGGTTCAGATATCTTTCTAGTAGGTTTATAATTCCACTGGAGGGTGCAGGTATCCTTCCTTGGGGTTTATAATTCCACTGGAGGGATTCAGCTATCCTTTCTAGGGAATTATAATTCCACTGGAGGGATTCAGATATCCTTCCTAGGGTGTTTAAATCCCAGTGGAGGGTTCAGATATCTATCCAGGGGGTTTATAATTCCACTGGAGGGATTAAAATATCTATCCATGGGGTTTATAATTCCACTGGAGGGATTCAGATATCATTCCAGGGGGTTTATAATTACACTGGAGAGATTCAGCTATCCTTTCTAGGGAATTATAATTCCACTGGAGGGATTCAGATATCCTTCCAGGGGGTTTATAATTCCACTGGAGGGTTTCAGAAATCCTTCCTGGGGGTTTATAATTCCACTGGAAACCATTCCGTAATTAGTAAAGTACATATTAATTCTCAGTAATGAATATAGCGGGAAAATATGTGTAAGGCTATGTGAGCTACAGCCTACAACCTTGTCCAATCTGATTGGTTAATTTAAATACTTTCAAATTGAAGTTTGGTAAATAATTATTAATTAATAAATTATTAACTATAAGAAAATTTCGCCAAATTACCTTGTAGAATTACGCAAAATTACGGCGTAATTTCGCAAAATCAAATTTCCGCTAATTTTGTGTAATTATTACAAAATTACCTTGTAGAAATTACGCAAAATTATGTTGTAATTTCGCGAAATTGAAGTTTTGCCAATCACGCTTAATCCTGGAAATTACACAAAATGAAAATTATTTTGCGTAACTGCACGAAATTTCACGTAAGTGAATAATCTATTACGTTGCAAACCCTACCAAAGGGTCCATCACCTACCAAAGGGTCCATGATGGACCCTTTGGCTAATTTCTTCATTGATAAACAAATATAAGATATTTAATATTAAAGAAAGACCAATATTAAAAATGTATAACTCATTAAACATAATAAGCAGATTATGTTACGATAAGCTTGCGTTTAATTATCATCATGATATTATAGCTAAATAAAAAAGTGTTGCCCTCAGGCAGTAAAAGATTTCGTAATTGATTAATAACTATGATCTTTAATAATAAAGACTATTATTGAAAATTAACAATACATTAAACATAATAAACAATGACAATATAACCAAATAGATTATGCTTGATTATCTTAGAACTATTAATAAAGATAATGATGTTAGATTCATAGAAAAGTTTTCTTTAAGGTTTTTCCAATAATTAATAACTTTAGCATTTATCATAAGAGAAAGACTATTACTACATGATAAACAATGACAAATAATGTATTGAAATAAATTATGCTTGATTATCTTTTAACAATTAATAAAGATAATGATGTTAGGCTTAGGCGCAGCTTTTAATAAAACTTTAATAATAAAAGAAGAAAAGACTATTACTGAAAATTGATATTACATTTAACATAAAAAGCAATGGCAGTATATCTAATTAATTATGCTTGATTATCTTTTAACAATTAATAAAGCTGATGATGTTAGGCTTAGGCGCAGCTTTTAATAAAACTTTAATAATAAAAGAAGAAAAGACTATTACTGAAAATTGATATTACATTTAACATAAAAGCAATGGCAGTATATCTAATTAATTATGCTTGATTATCTTTTAACAATTAATAGAGCTAATGATGTCAAATATATTTAATAAATATATATATAGTATACAAGTTTAATAATAAGCTTTATACTAAATACACTAAAAATTCGTATATTGGATTCATTGGATTCAATGAACCAAGGGGGGGGGGGCAATTAATCTCTTGCCTGTTTAGGATTTGTGTAACACGTGAAAAATTCATTTTTCCCAAAAAGATGGGTTGCTTTGGTTCGAAAGGACCTATTCTTTTTTTTTACAAAGAAAAAATAATAAGCAGAAAATATGAAAAAATGAAAAGCTAGGACTGATAGATGGATATATGCTACGGTCTTCTCAGTACAGAGCTGGGATTAATAGTGTGGATTTATTCTCCGGTCTTCTCAGTACAGAGCTGGGATTAATAGAGTGGATTTATGCTCCGGTTTCCAACACAGAGCTCCTACAGTAGAAACCCTATACACAATTTAGATAAGTTATTCTACAATTCTTGTTTAATTATAAGGGTATAATTGTTTTATTAAATAATCAAACATAATATCAAACAGAAATATCAAATAGAAAATATTAAACAAATAACCATTGGAATTAATATAAAAAAGAGGGGGGGGAGACACTAATTGCTTGTATAATCTAGGCATATATCAGTTCTACCATCTTTTCTCCACACTCTACAAACATCTTGTATACACCCTACCATACACTCCACAGTCCTCTCAAAACATTGTAAACAATGGTCTTTTGCCTACAAACAAACATTGTAAAAATTGGTCTGTTGCCCTTAAATAATTTTTACATTATAAACATTGGTCTTTTGCCCACAAACAAACAATGTAAAAGTTGGTCTTTGCCCACAAATATTTTTTCAATTTTCACCTACAATTTAAAATAATATTGTATATCGTTGCCATTAAAGAAGTGAGAGGTGTTAACGTTAAAAAGGGAGGAACAATATTTGGTTGTCTTTTCAATTTCTAATTTTAATTTTACTTTTAAAATGAATTTACTTGGGGATTGTGTTAAGGCATTGTATAAATGGGAGTCAGAAAAGTTTTAAGTTTGTAAATCCGTTGGAGTTTGAATAACATTAGCAAGCAGTTATCGGGTTTTTCTTATAAAATAAATAATTAAAACCATATGTTTGTCCCTGTTTTAAAATTGACTTATTAGCTATTATTCAAGTAAATGATAATAACAAGAGAAAGAATAACAAGATACCTAGCTGAGAAGTGAATCCAAGAAGTTCTCCAACCAAAGATAATTGGGCTTAATGGAGAGTAACGATAAGTCAGTCAAGTCTCTACGCTACACGCAAGATTTGAAGACAGTTCCTACAAAGTCCATCAAACAAACTTCTGGAGAATACAACAACAGATAATAAGACCAACAACACAAGAAGTCTACTCGCAGCTCTTCTCAACCATCTCAACCAAACCTTGATATAGCTTTCGATGAGTTGGGGTAAAAAAAACAATAAGGGAAAATTTTTTGTTTGCGAAGTATATTTGGAATGGATGTTTTCTTCTCTAATTAGATTTGCAAGTAAAATCTTGAAATTTTTTTACTTCTAGGAATGTAATCTTTGGCTTTGTTTGTTAAATTTTTGTACCATAGTTTCAAAGAAGGGGGGGATTTTGTGACATTTTTTGTCACATATAGATAAACTAAAATGTATGTTTCTCTAAAAAATTGTTAAACACCTTCAAACTTTTACATCCTGATCTCTAGATGTTTAAATTACTGTCTTGGCATAGCAACGAAAAATACAGTTTGGGTTGTATCATGCATTTCAACATACTCCCAGACCCAGACGTCTATATCTTTGTAACCTACTTTCTATCTAAAGTTCAACTTAGTAAACTAGGCTGCGCGCCAGACCCATCCTTTATCAGTTTTTTTTCTAAAACATCCAATAGAATCATGAAACTATTTGTATCGACCAATAACAGACCAATATTTGATGTACAATCGTTTATTTATCCATTGAAACCATGTATGTCAAGGAATTTCATTATCTATAGTATGTTATCCTTTATATATTTGTGCGCAAGTGCAACCCTTGTGATTTTTAGTATATAAGCTTTGTAAACTTTGTATATTGTCACTCTTTGTATATTGTCTACCTTTGTGAAATATATTCTGACAGATAACAGTAAGTCATTTAATATAGTTTTTACTTATAGAGTCTATAGTCAGAAATTGTCCATCTTTGGGAGTGTTGTAAAAAGGAATGTTAACAGTATTACAAATCAAATCTCTAGAAACATATCCTGGGAATACTAGCGAAAAATCAAAGTTTTTAAGCTCTCCGCATTGCTTAAGCTTTGCGTTGCTATTGTCTTTACAAAGACAGTTTTTGGGAAAAGTTTCAGAATTACAACATATGGACTTTTTAGCCTAAAACATTCAAATTTACATCACTCTAAAATTTGGATTCTTTCTGATTATATAAGATATATTAAAGCTTCATTTCTAGTAAAAAATATCACACCTAAAAAAACCCAGTTTTGTAGCAAATTAATTAAAGAACTTTAAAAGCTAGAATTGTAGCAGCGCAGCTTTTAATAAAACTTTAATAATAAAAGAAGAAAAGACTATTACTGAAAATTGATATTACATTTAACATAAAAAACAATGGCGGCATATTACAGAACTGACCATCGTAAATGGCTATTTGTGACCGAAAAACCGGTTAAACAAGTGATATAATATTTTTTTCAAAAAATGTCGATATGGGTATAAAGAAATCCGCCTTGCAAAGCCTAATCTTGCACAGCTACAAACAGTTTGTAAAAAATACGATCTAGGAGCATTAAAGTGGAAAAAATAGGGAAATCACAAAATTCCCCAGTTTTCAGCTCTAATTTAGTATAAACAACATATCTTAAGAAGAAAAAAAACACTCTTACCAGTCTTTTTTATCACAAATTACCATTTGCGATTGTCAATTTTGATTTTAGCGAAAAATGCCTTTTGTAAATGTTTCTTAGAATTAAAAAGTACATCAGTATTTACTACTTGAAATAATTCCTCTCAAATTTGTGAAAAATCTTTCACCCTTAATATAAATATATTTTAGTTTTACAATTTGGTCATTTTCAAATAAACTTTATTATTTATTTACATACATAAATAAATAATACAGTTTAAACGAGAAATGACTTTGTAAAAACCAGAGGGGGGTACACCCCCCTAATTACATTCAGGGGGGTAATGTACTGCCAACTCCCCCACCCCTTAAAACCGCCTATGAAGATTTATCAGACTATTATGTAAGCACTGTACAGTTTCCTTTGGCGTCATAGGTTATTTTGGTTGCTTGAGGAGGGGGGGAGTGCAGAAGTCCTCAATTTGTAATCAAAACTACTCAAACAAGTTTTGCGGCATGCGCGCTCCTCACTTTGTAATCACCTCTATTGAAAATATTGACCTCTGTATATGTTCATACGGTGAAAATATTGCTAAAGCTTTATTTATAGGTCATCAGTTTTAAAAATAAATCTTTAAATATGCCACATGAAGCGCTAGAAATAAAAAAACCGTTTTGAATCTCAAGTTTTGATTTAAAATTTTTTGAGACCATTTCCTCGAACACGATTTTGCCTTCTTTGTCCCCATTCTTCCTTCGTTCTCATGCATGTGTGACCCCCCTCTGTTCCCTTTCCTCATTGTGCAGTAATCATCCCAACCTCAGTCCCTGCCCCATTCCCCTGTGTCCCTTGTTCGCCCTATGTCCCCTGTATTCCTTGTCCCCCCTTTGTCCTCCCCCTTTGTCCCCTGTCCCTCATTTTTCCCTCCCTGCCCCTTGTCCCCCCTGTGTCCCATGTAATTCCATTTCACCTCTGTCTCTTGTCTCCCTCTGTCCCCTGTCCCTCCTTGCCCCCCCCCTCTGCCCCTTATTCCCCTTCTGACTCATGTCCTCACTTGTCAACCCCCCCTTTTCTCCCTGCCCCCCCCCCTGTGTCCCATGTTCCCTTTTCAAATTATTTAAATTAAACTGTTCTTGAAGATTATCGCATCTTTTTGTATGATGAGCTTTAAAATGTTTTTATCCTCGTATTAATGAACTTGTATATTCTTCCATTTAATCAATTTTTCATCATATTTCGTAAGTTTCTAAAATAAAATTAACTTGGGCAATCTATTACAGATTGAACCCGTTTCTTCATTACCCAGAGCACTGTTACTATCGAGGAGAGATCCCCTGTAGCAGATCATGGCAAGGTTAGATACACTAGGATTGGTTTGAGCGAGTAGATTAGCTCGCAAAACATATTTTTAATATGTATTTTACATAAAGCAACCAAAAAAAATGTTCTCCTTAGGTTTTCCGGATAGTTTTGAAAAATAAAATAAAATGATTATATGTTGGAAATATGGTTCATTATCTTTGAACTATTAATAAAGATGTCAGTTTAATAGTGTAGGTTATGAGTAATAAGTTATAAGTTACAAGTTACAGTTGACTGGTAGCAGTTTCACAATGTCTGTCTTACAGCTAACACTACTATTGTCTCTTACAATAGCTTTAACCCCGGCAGAAAGGTATTTTAAAACAATTATATGGAAAATTTTAAACTTCTAAATTGTATGACTACTGGTGAAATAAATAGCTAATAGTACAGTGGGCCCGAAAAAGTGTGGAAAAGAAAGATGCCTGTTAAACTCAATTTATGATTTTAAAAGTCCAATGACAGATGATGATGTTCTGCAGTGTAGAGACGCTTAATAGATTCATATCATATCACTTATTCAAGCAAAACTTTGCCAGCTCATAACAGATCCATCTCACTTGATTAGTTGATTTTCAAGGAAATACTGGAAAACAATCTCTTTACCAGCTTATAACAGATGCATCTCACTTAATTAGTTGATTTTCAAGGAAATACTGGAAAACAATCTCTTTACCAGCTCATAACAGATCCATCTCACTTAATTAGTTGATTTTCAAGCAAATACTGGAAAACAATCTCTTTACCAGCTCATAACAGATCCATCTCACTTAATTAGTTGATTTTCAAGCAAATACTGGAAAACAATCTCTTTACCAGCTCATAACACACATTTATAAAATGCTGTTTTCCTTTTCCACATTTGTATTGGTCCCATTGAACATTAAAAAATAAATAAAATTTTCAATAACTGTTACAATATTTAAATTTGCATGCTGTTTTTTATTCTTGTTGTAACTTGTACGGTATACCCCATCCTTTGCAATATGCGTATTTATATTTAAAATAATTTTCTTAAGAGCCAAAAAGCTTCACTGATAAAGCTTTAAAAATAAGATAAGTAAAGAGGGTGGCTGGGTAAGCCAAAAGCCAATGTAGCAAATAAGAAAAATTGGAAATTTTTTGACATTCTTTGGAGAATGTGAATTAATCTACGCTATAAAAGCAACAGAAATAGTTCAACAAATCTAGATAGTATTTTATTTGTAGTTTAGTCTGGCAAAGAAATACCCTTTAGGTCCGAAAGTTTTATATGGTTCTTAATGCACATTAGGAATTTATTAGATTTTTTTTAAAAAACCCTATTCATAAATCTTGATTATGTTAAGGACTGAGGGTATAAAGTATGAACAGAATTGGAAGGTCTCAACGTCAACTTGGGAAAAGTATAGTTGCTGAGAGCAAAGAATACAACAGCATGGTCTGTTCTCTCAAATGCCATAATAGCATTGAACTCTGCAATTCTTTCCATTTTGACAAAGAATCCAACAGCTGTGTATTGGCAAATATAAAGTTCATGGAGGATATACAAGAGGAAGAATCAATGCTTGTGTTCCTAAAAGCAGATGCTTGCCTTGGATATGAACCAGATAAAAATGAGACAGTGTTTCTTATTGGACAGGGAATAAACACTGCACAATCTTACCCATTTGAGTTCCCTCTGCCAGTGCCAACCGAATTAGGTTCTTTCACACGAGGAGGTGTTGCATTGCTGAATGGAATTATTTACATATATAACCCTAGCACTGTTCAATGCTTCTCAAATGTTGGGGGTAACTGGGAATTACTGACAAAATGTGTAAATCAACGAAGATATCATGCAAGTATGACAACTGTTGGAGATTATATTATGATTATGGGTGGGGTTTGGAATGGAAATAAGTTCAATACTATCGAACGGTTTGACGGTGATACTTGGACTACCCTGGCCAATAATCTGACTTACGGAAGATATTCACATTGTAGTGTAGCAATAAGCTCCACTGAAGTTTTGGTGATTGGAGGTTACAATACATCTTATATATCAGCAATGGAAAAGTATGACATAAATGGAAATCAAATCGAGACCCTTCCAAGCATGGAGTTAGCTATGTCAAATTCTGGGTGTGCTGTTTACAATAATGAAGTCTATGTTAGCGGTGGAATATATCTAAGTGGTTTGTCTAGTGTAGAGGTGTACAATATACTAGCTAAACAATGGAGAAAAGCTAATAATATGAAAAGGGTGCGATGGGGTCATGATATGCATGTGTTTAATGGTAAACTCAAGGTATTCGGCGGAGGAAATTCTGAGGCTTCTCAAATATCAATGGAGGAATTTGATGGAATCAACTGGATAGAAGATAATACTAATCTCAGTAAACGTTTTCATTACGGTAGATCTGTTGTAGTTCCATCAAACTAAACATGGATCAGCTTGAGTTGAGGATGAGAACCCTATAGTTGTTGATTTTGTAATGCTAGTTTTATGATATTGTCTGTTTAAGCCCTATCCTGGTTGCTTGCAAGTTATTGACGATGATTAGACCAGAAAATGTCTAAATATGTTTTTTTTTTTTAATAAAATTGATATTTTTACATGTTTCATGGAAGAGTTAAGACCATGCACGACATTTTGCAACTTGTTATTTCTGCTTTTTTAATTGGTGCCATGATGCATCTCTAGAATATTAGTTATTTGCTTTCATATGTTTTAGTAGTATACTATTTTGGAATTTATTAGTATTTTTTACCCGTCCCAGTTTGTAGGAAGGTACATATGTTTCAAAGCATGTAAACAAATTTCAAACATCTTTTTTATATTCATTAAAAAGGGGTTGTTATGCCCATGATAAAAAACATTTACGATATTTAGATTATTCTGTTTTTGATAATGCAGATGATTAGCTTGTTCTAAAAATCTTCATTAGATTGATCATAAATTTATTAGGAGGTTGTATCCAAAGAGAAAAAGAGATAAATCATAACTCAGCAGAGTAGGTCATTAATTATTTTTTTTTGGAAATCTCAATCACCCAGCTTTCAGGGACTGCAGTCAGACCAAATGCTGAAAATAGATTTATTGAATAAAAAAGATGACATTCTTGAGAATCTACAATGGGCAGCAATTATATTAATGCAATAAAGACAACTTTACTAATAGTTTGCTATGAGGATCCCTGACAAGCATTCTTCAAATTCCAGGTTTACGTGTAAACAAAGAGAAGCAGCTAATTGGCCAATTTCTCTTTGTTTATATGTTTATGTGTTAAAAGCTCAAAGTTTTTAAAAACGATCGTTTTTCAAAATGATCGTTTTTTTAAAACTCGTCGTTTCGTTAACTATCATTAACGAAGAGAGGAAACTGACCTGAAGGGCAAGTGTACTAATCATTGAGTAGTTTTTAAGAAAATGTCAAGAAGTTTTAGCTCCCCAACAACTGTTTAACTACATATAAGACGACATTCAATAAAGTTGCATGTAATTTTTTTTATGAAAAATACCGTTTTTATAAAGTTCGTTGTTTCGTAAGCGATCGTTAAAAAAATTGTCAATAATTTTGTTTTTCAAAAACAATCATTTTTTCAAGAGCGATCGTTTTAAAAAAAAACAATCGTATAAAAAACGGTCGCTAATCGTTTTTATAAAGACGATCGTTTTAAAAAACAATCGTCATTCATTTTCTAAAAGTTCAAAATGAGTGGGTCGTTTTTGAAAACGTTCGTTTTTTTCCGAAAACGAAACGATCGTTTTTGAAAACGATTGAAAAACAAAACAATAAACGATCATTTTCAAAAACAATTAACAACCCTATGTGTAAGATATAAAAGAAGGTAAAGTATCAAATGAGTGAAATTAAAAGAATAAACCGAAGAAATAATACGAATCAATGCATTTTGGGTGAAAACATTCCATTATAAATAGTTTAAACTATACGTTTATCTGATGTGAAACCCCGTTTATTTTTTTTATTTTTTTAGAATAAATTGGCAAAACTTTTAAACTTTAAATATATTTGTCCCCCGCTAAATCGGTAGATATTCGGTCCCCCTTCTCCTTTGATGGACCCCTTCTCCTTTTATGGACCCCTTCTCCTTTTATGGACCCCTTCTCCTTTTATGGACCCTTCTCCTTTGATAGACCCCTTCTCCTTTGATGGACCCCTTCTACTTTTATGTACCCCTTCTCCTTTGATGGACCCCTTCTACTTTTATGGACCCCTTCTACTTTGATGGACCCCTTCTACTTTTATGTACCCCTTCTCCTTTGATGGGCCCCTTCTCCTTTTATGGACCCCTTCTCCTTTTATGGACCCCTTCTCCTTTTATGGGCCCCTTCTCCTTTGATAGACCCCTTCTCCTTTTATGGACCCCTTCTCCTTTTATGGACCCCTTCTCCTTTGATGGACCCCTTCTCCTTTGATGTACCCCTTCTTCTTTTATGTAACCCTTCTCCTTTTATGGACCTCTTCTCTTTTTATGGACCCCTTCTCCTTTTATGGGCCCCATTCTCCTTTTATGGACCCCTTCTCCTTTTATGGACCCCCTTCACCTTTCATGGACCCCTTCTCCTTTTATTGACCCCTTCTCCTATAATGGACCCCTTCTCCTTTTATGGACCCCTTCTCCTGTAATGGACTTCTTCTACTTTTATGGACCGTAAGCTTAGTTTTAAGGGACCTTACATGCAAAGATGCAAATATCCGCTATGCAACAGTAACATTAACACCTTTAACTGATCATAAATGTGGAAGATACCGTCGTTTTTCTGACTTGATATGTGATTCTTTTTGTAAGTTTTTCCATTGCTTCTTATATAAACAAAGAATGCATAAATAATTTTCGCAGAAAAACCGCAAATTTAAATAAACATTTTGAAGTAACAGAAACTAATTTATATTTGATCAGACAAAGCTTTAAATGGAATCGTTGTCAATCGGGCATTGCCATCTGTGCATGGAAGGTCACTTGAAATTACGCTTACAGTCCTTTAAAATCATTTAGTTCAAAAGTGTACTCCACAAATATCGAGTTCCGGAGATGTTGCTAAGCGCAATGTCAACCAACATGTTTAGCCTCTGAACTACAATATTCAATATAAACTTCAAAAAAACAAGTTTATATACAGGGTGTCCAACGAAACATTCGAGAGTTCGTTAAAAACATCTTTTCCTCAAATATACTTTACTTTGAAATCAAGTTTTACTATAATATTCTTATTATTTCCTTTGATATCAAACAGCTTAACAAATTATTGAAGAAAACATTTTAAACTATTCAGTATTCACCAACTGTCATGTTTCGTGGGACACCCTGTATAAAGAATAAATACTTAATCCACATGTGATATTATAACTTGTATACTCCTCCCCCCTCTCTCAACCCCAAACAAATATGATAATACTATCAATTGTCAGTTCGATCCTGCTACTTCTAAACACTATAGTTTTTAAGATCGTTAGAATTAAAAAATTGATCCAGTTTTAGTTCTATACACTATACAGAGTATAATTTAGTTTTAAGTATTTGTTGATATATAGATATATAAGAAAGTGTACTCTGATCAAAGGTATGAAACAAAACGATTTTTTACAACGTAATAATAGCGTTTTCCGTTTTCCGTTTTGAAAAATCGTTTGGGTTAATATCTTTCATCAGAGTAAAATTTTACTTTATGTAAACAATAGAAACTTATAGAATGAAATTTTGAAATATTTTTGAAAATTTTTAAAAACGTACACGGGCCTTTAAACCTTTATTGTTTAAAAACGGGCCTTAAAACCTTTATTGTTTGAAAACAGACCTCAAACATTTAATGTTTAAAAACGGGCCTTAAACCTTTTATGTTTAAAAACGGGCCTCAAACCTTTTATGTTTAAAAACGGGCCTCAAACCTTTAATGTTTAAAACGGGCCTCAAACCTTTAAATGTTTAAAACGGGCCTCAAAACCTCTAATGTTTAAAAACAGGCCTCAAACATTTAATGTTTAAAACGGGCCTCAAACCTTTAAATGTTTAAAACGGGCCTCAAACCTTTAATGTTTAAAAACAGGCCTCAAAACCTTTAATGTTTAAAAACTGGCCTCAAACCTTTAAATGTTTAAAAACGGGCCTCAAACCTTTAATTTTTAAAAACAGGCCTAAACCTTTAGATGTTTAAAAACGGGCCTCAAACCTTTAATGTTTAAAAACGGGCCACAAACCTTTAATGTTTAAAAACGGGCCTCAAAACTTTAAATGTTTAAAAACGGGCCTCAAAACGATGAGCATCCTTAGATTTATTATATATATCTGTGCAACCCAATGTCGTAGACCTTAAATATTTCAAAATTTTGAATTCTCTAACATCAAATAAACTAAGTTTAAAATATCAACGGTTAACACCATCAAGTTGCATAGATATGAAGTTTAGCAAACTTGAGTGTAAGGAAAAGACATTTTTTAAAACTTGATTCCAATCTGACTGAATTAATTGTTTCAAACGTAACTTGTCATATATTTAAATAAAAAGGAATTTTCAATATTTTCTGAGGCAGCTGACGGGTATATTTTTAAATTATTAATTTATATTTTTATTCTTAAATATTCCAGATTTAGGATGAAGTTAAGAGTCTACCGAACTCTTTGGGGTATACTTCATGAGACGGACGGGGCAAGTGCTGAAAGTCCATTCTTGGATACAGACGAAGGTAGCATGCTTTTAAAGGGACTGTGTGCAGGCTTAATTACAAATGCAAAGATGACAATGACCGATTGGTTCCCATAAAAGCTTTGTCTGATCAAGCGTGCATTAGATATCCATGTTTAAAATTTTGAAAACTGATTATTTTCAATTATGGTTTTACATTGCAAGAAAACATATAATTAACATTTTTAAACCTAGAAAATTGACAATATCTTCTCACTATATGAATCCAATCAAGGTAGGAATTGAAAATAAAGTATAAATTTTCAATGAAAAATATACTAGGTGCCATTGATCTAATTTTAACCCTTTACAGGACTGGCTGAAATAGCTCGACTAGGCTATGATGGTGTCGAGGTCCCAATGATCTAATTTTAATCCTATACAGGACTAGCTGAAATAACTCGACTAGGCTATGATGGTGTCGAGGTCCCATTGATCTAATTTTAATCCTATACAGGACTAGCTGAAATAGCTCGACTAGGCTATGATGGTGTCGAGGTCCCATTGATCTAATTTTAATCCTATACAGGACTCGCTGAAATAGCTCGACTAGGCTATGATGGTGTCGAGGTCCCATTGATCTAATTTTAACCCTATACAGGACTGGATGAAATAGCTTAACTAGGCTATGACGGTGTCGAGGTCCAATTGATCTAATTTAACCCTATACAGGACTAGCTGAAATAGCTCGACTAGGCTATGACGGTGTCGAGGTCCCATTGATCTAATCTTAACCCTATACAGGACTGGCTGAAATAGCTCGACTAGGCTATGACGGTGTCGAGGTCCCATTGATCTAATTTAACCCTATACAGGACTGGCTGAAATAGCTCGACTAGGCTATGACGGTGTCGAGGTCCCATTGATCTAATTTGAACCCTATACAGGACTGGCTGAAATAGCTCGACTAGGCTATGACGGTGTCGAAGTCCCATTCAAGTTTGCTCTGCAGATTGGAACTGCGAGGTAAAAAAATGACTAAATAAACTTAGTAATTTTGCTTTAACAATACATATTTAATTAAACGGAAGTTAAAAGGTAAAATAAATACGTTGTGACAGCAAACTTTATGATTCTGTTTTGAAATAGGAAAACTTTACACTGCTAGATTAAAAGCTTGGCTAAATATATTATCAACTAAAATCTGTTAAACAATGACCGCAAATTGAGTTAAAAAAGAATACATGTGATACATAATTTTATTATAATTAGATATAGGTTGCAGTTATAGGAGGGTGGNTGAGATACTGATATTTTTAGTATATCTAAGGTGCAATGCAAATTCAGGACGTTTATATATCTAATTTTTCACGGGCTTCTAAATTATGCAAATATAGCGCTGTAATGAAACTGTTTTGCCATTTTTAATTCTTGCTTTTTCATTTTCATTATATTCTAAAAAGTAATCATGAAGTTAATGCCTCCATATTTATCAGTCCAGGTACAATCCGTTTGCTATGAATATCAAACAGACAGAACATGATCCACTCGGCTACAATCAATCAATGTCTCAAACACGACACGATCAACATGGTTTTTACAGAGAAGTTTACAAACATAGATATATTAATAATGTACAATGTACTGCAAGTTTACAAAATATCATGTGACCCGATATTTATTACAATCACATATTTTCCAATAAGTGTTAAAGGGACAGTAAGTGTAATATCAAGTGACCCTCAATGCAAACATGGAAATGCCCGATTTTCCATGATACCCGTATCTCTTATAACTTAAGCAGTCAGAACCTAGCTATGTTTGTCTTTAGGTTTAAAGAAGCGTTGGAGAAGAATAACTTGAAGGTGATCTTCATGATATTTACAGATGGAGCTGTATGTCCAGGAACAGGTAAACTTGAAGGTGATCTTCATGATATTTACAGCTTAAGCTGTATGTCCAGGAACAGGTAAACTTGAAGGTGATCTTCATGATATTTACAGATGGAGCTGTATGTCCAGGAACAGGTAAACTTGAAGGTGATCTTCATGATATTTACAGCTTAAGCTGTATGTCCAGGAACAGGTAAACTTGAAGGTGATCTTCATGATATTTACAGATGGAGCTGTGTGTCCAGGAACAGGTAAACTTGAAGGTGATCTTCAGGATATTTACAGATGGAGCTGTATGTCCAGGAACAAGTAAACTTGAAGGTGATCTTCATGATATTTACAGATGGAGCTGTATGTCCAGGAACAGGTAAAACTTGATATGCATAAAGTATATATATATATATATGTAGTTTGTCAAAGACGACTTTTACAACAGGGTAGTTTATGGGATATGGTTCACAAATATATATATATATTATCCATAGACACAGTGTTTCGTCCTATTAGAACTCATTATATAGTATGGTTGAATTTTTCTCAGATTTTGATTTTAGCAGTTGACGGGGCTTGAACCATGAATCCTTGGATTATGGATCAAACAAACTAATCACTGCTCCATCAAACCCTGATTATTGGGTAATGAAATAGGGACCATTACAAGTTGAGGGCCTTGCATAAGGCTAATTGGTACACCGATTCATTACCACAGAGTGCTAAAATTTAGCGGACTAAACGAGCATTTGGTGGACCCTACCCTGGGTTTACAGAGCCATCAGCTGCAGGAGAATCTAACAAAGAACTTCTTGTTAATACTCATCTTATATTGTTTATCTTACAGGAGGTGCATTTGGTGGACCCTACCCTGGGTTTACAGAACCATCAGCTGCAGGAGAATCTAACAAAGAACTTCTTGTAAATACTCATCTTATATTGTTTACCTTACAGGAGGTGCATTTGGTGGACCCTACCCTGGGTTTACAGAACCATCAGCTGCAGGAGAATCTAACAAAGAACTTCTTGTTAATACTTATCTTATATTGTTTATCTTACAGGAGGTGCATTTGGTGGACCCTACCCTGGGTTTACAGAACCATCAGCTTCAGGAGAATCTAACAAAGAACTTCTTGTTAATACTCATCTTATATTGTTTATCTTACAGGAGGTGCATTTGGTGGACCATACCCTGGGTTTACAGAACCATCAGCTCCAGGAGAATCTAACAAAGAACTTCTTGTTAATACTCATCTTATATTGTTTATCTTACAGGAGGTGCATTTGGTGAACCCTACCCTGGGTTTACAGAACCATCAGCTCCAGGAGAATCTAACACAAAGAACTTCTTGTTAATACTCATCTTATATTGTTTATCTTACAGGAGGTGCATTTGGTGGACCCTACCCTGGGTTTACAGAGCCATCAGCTCCAGGAGAATCTAACAAAGAACTTCTTGTTAATACTCATCTTACAGTCTTCAAGGAGCAGGTTAAAAAAATTATATAAATCATGTACCGCTTTGTTTTTCCCAAGCAATAGGATAAAGCACCCGTTATTATGGTTGCATGATCCAAACCAGTACAAGTATACGAGTCTGGTCTGGCTGTATGCCCAGTATGGAGTTAACCCAACGCGTTTTCTACAATTTTTCTCGCTTGTGGTTAGGGATGAGTTGCTTTCAATTTCCTAATAAAAAATAAAAAGTTTCTAAAAAAATGTAAAATAAAATTCTTGGTTAGATTCCGTAAAACGGAAAATTTGGTAATTTGTGAATTAATTTTGTTATTTTGACAGTCCCCTACAACATGAAATGTTTAAACTTTATTTAATTTTTTTTTCTTTCCCTTCTTTTTATATCTTGATCTAACATAACCTTTGGGAAGTTGCAGCTTGAAAATTTGCACATTTGGGAAGTCGTCCTTGGGAAAATGCTTTCGGGAAATAACCTATAACACTTTATTTACACAGCCTGATACCGAAACCCATTTTATGAAACCTTCCTTCCGTGGCCTTAATGTCAAGTGCAGATTTAAAAACTTTAAGTGTGCTTATGAAAAACCTGTTGTTCTCCTATCGAACTAGAACTAGGTTTCCATTTTTCCGTGAAAAAAATACATTTAGAAATGGAATGATTCGGAAAATTGTCCAACAAAGTGGAATTCCGGATGATATGGGAAAAATTCATGACTATGATATTATGAAACAAAAAAACTTTACCCTTTTCGACATTTTTTAAACACATTACATTGAAATAGAAAGTTTAATTGTTTTAGGCAAGGCCTAGGCAATAGAGATGTCAACGATAGTGTAACGTAACGTAAAATGTACGTTTTTGTACGTTACGTTACAATAATGTGTAACGTTTGGATATATTCTATATAACGTGAACGTTAAACGTTAATGTTATAGGAGCTCATACCTAACGTTAACGTTAAACGTTAACGTTAGAGGAACATACCCCCAACGNGGAAATGCAAAAGCGTAACGGAGCTTACTGTTTTTTCACTAACATTTACTAAAGCTTAACGTTGTATAAGGTATTCAAGTGTAGAAAATTCACTTCGTAACGTTACTCTATGCCATAAAATTTCATAATGTTCAACGTAACGTTTCAAACGTTAATACTTTTGATGAACACTATCTTAACGAAAGCTAAAATCTAGAAAAATCAAAACGTTGACATCTCTACTAGGCAAAGTGCGATAGCACCCTTAACAGATAAAAATTCACACATGACATTTTGAAAAATTATTTAGGTATATATTTAATAAAATACACAAAAAAAATATATTTAATTAAAATATGCATATAATTTTCCCGAAAAGAACTATTGTAAAAGTAAATTGATTAGCAAAAGATTAAAAATAACAACATTTTGTTTTGGAGATCTTTTAAAATCTATATATCTGTCTGTCTGGGTGTGTGGGTGTTTGTTTGTTTGTTTGTATCCAAAAAACTTCAAAACGGCTGAACCGATCGGGTCCAAATTTTTTGTTGGACCTCCCGTGACTCCAGGGAAGGTTTATTATAAATTATCAAAATTTCAAAAATTTATGTTTTTTATTTTTGTAAAATTTTGAAAATGCGCGGAAAAATATTATTAAATCCGCAATTTTTGTATTTTTTTTTGCTACAGACTGTACTAAGAGAAGATGCTCACAGATAAAGCCACAATTAAAATCGCCCGAAAAGCCTAGTTTTGTAAACAATTTGCCTGTTAATGTTTATTTGATTCTTAAAACGTCAAATTGTTTAAAGAAAAAAGATATTGGCATATTTTCAAGACATTCAAAGAAAAGGGATAAACAAACTATTCACACTTTCAGCCAAGGTTGGAAGAGATTTTTTGTCTTCCCATGGGGGAAAGGGATGCTCAGAACTCGTTGGGGCCTAACAAACATAGGAAACTATAACTGTTTCTGATCCAGGAAAACCAACGAGGAAAACTGAGCCCAGTCAACCCTTCAGGTTGGTTTCCTCTCTCCTCCTCACTTTGTTAACGATCGTGAACGATCATGGATGTAAACTCAGTAGGGCACTCTATTCACAGCATTACTTTAGAAGATGTTCAATTTTTCTTTGATCCAGACTTTACCATTGAGAACACAATACCTACAGCTAATGTTCGTTGTGGAGAAGGTGAAAAGCCTGTTCTTGCCTCTGCTCCTTCTGGTAATTCTCCATTCAAGTTTCCTGGTTTGGCTGCATTTGACTTTGTTCTCTCTAACAATGATGAACCAGAAACTTTCCAAGCAGTCGGCATGTCTACCTTAGAGAAATTATCCCATCAGCTTCATATGATTGAAATGTGGACGAAAGCTTCACCTATGTACAAGGATATCAAAGCAAGACAAGTAGACAAGGCAAGCATATGTCCATGTCTGGTTGATGAGTATAGTAATGGAATTGTTATTTGTTAAACATCTCAAATACATTTACAAGGATTTGAAAGACTGGATGAAACACAACACCAGAGATACCACGAAATGGTCGAGCACTTGATTTAGCTTTGATCTCTTGGTATCATAATGATCCTAGGGATGCTAGATCATTGGATCCTGAGAAAGTTTATTCAATGCCTGAACTGAAGGATTCTATAAGAAGGTCATTCTGGAAAGAATTATTGATGAAAAATGGAATGGCAGATGGTGAGCTCTTCAACGTTGCAATGTACATGTATTGTAAAATCAATTAGTTTTCAGACATATTTACTTCAAATTAAATGTTATTTATTTAATTGTTTTTTATTGTTATTTCATGTCTTCTAAATACATTTACTCTATTCCAGAGGGAGGGAGAGGTAGGTCGAATACAAAGAACTTCAGGCTACTCTCTCTTAAAATTGATTTAGTTTTAGGCAAGGTTATAATGCAAGGAAAGTTAATTGCGGTCCCGTATACTCTGCGTACATTTTGAAACCAGTTCTCTCTGGGCGGAATTTGTAAACAAGAATAGATGCATCAGTGTTCGTCTAGTATCCGAGGAGGATAAAAACATTTGATTTTGATGATTTTAAAAATTCACATGATAGTTTCCTAAGACCAGAATATTTCATTGATTATTTTTGTGAAAATGGATTCCATGTGAGGCTTCGACATCCGTCTTGTGTTTACTTTTCCGCCCAAAGACAGTACACTGCAGTACAAAAAATGCATACACCTCTAAAATAACTTTCCTTGCATTAGTACTATGGTTTTAGGTATGTCTGATATATCAGAGCTCAGAATGCAAGATCAATCTCAGAAATAGAGTAGAGACTAGAGAGTTAGTTTAAATAATTTTTAAATGAGCAGGATACCAACTTTATTTTGACTGGGGCTTTAAAACAAACGAAAAAAATGGGTTTTTTTTCTTCTTTTTTTAACTAAAAATAGTTAACAAAAAAGAATATCCCCTATTTTGTTCTTTTGAAAAACAAATGATCGTTTTAATAATCAGTTGTTCTGTTTTCAAGAAAAATGATTTCTAAAATGAACATTCAAATGGGTAACGATAACCCCCCCCCCCATAGAAAAAAAAATTTCATTAATTTTTTTTTGGAAATGTTTATAAATGCCAGTCTGAAAATGTCATGCATTTTTACCTACAGACGGGCTCGTTGGTTAAACAAATTTCCTGATTTTTATATTGATTTTTTTCATATTTTTCAGTAACCATTTATTTAAATAAGGGTTCTGTAAATATGACATGTTATGCTTACCAAAAGATGCTCTAAAGATTGTCTTTATAAGCTTTCTATAAATTGGTGTACATTCTTTTTATCTTTTTCATGGCAGAGATACAGGATATCTTGATAATTTTAATATTATCTGCAGTTATAAGCATCAAAGATTTGTTATGCTTACTGTGACACTCTGTATAAAAGTTGAAATGATTTACATACTATTATGCTTTATGGAACTATATAAATATAATCCTTTTAAAAGTTAATTAAGTCCCAGTAGGGTACTTTTACTTTACTAATTTCCTTATGAGGGGAAATTGGTAAGAATATAAAAACTTATACAAAATGCAACTTTGTATAAAATATGTTTAATCATGATGGTTAATAATGAAACTGGATAATCAAAAACTTTTCAACTAAAAAATTTGTTAGTTTGAAACCATAATCAATTTTAAGAAAGTTTAACTAATAATTTTTCTTAAATTATGAATCTGCAAGTTGACAAGAAATCGAAAGAATTTGTTGTTTTTAGATCAATCATAAATTTTAATAAGTCACTTTTATAGTTTGTCAAAATTATAAAATTGAATTTTAAAAATTTAAAAATATTTTTGGAACGTTCACAACAATTTTTGGATTGTTCACAATTCTAAAAAAACTTCAATTTTTTGTTCAATGCTTAAACAAATTTTTAGAATTATTTCATCACTTTTTTATGTCTAAAATCCATACAAAACAAAAAATAATTTTCATTAGTGGACTAATGCATTACTCATGTCTTTAGTTTTATGAAGTATATGCGCACTACACAGTAAACCACCCTAAAGATTCAGCTAGGAATGTTTGTGTCGATTTAAGGGAATTATAGGATATGCTTTAAATCTTGATTTTTCATGAATGTATTCCATTTTAAACATATTTTAGGTTGAAGCAGCCCAGGAATTTGGACCAACTCTCGTAAATTCTCATTCTTTAAAGGTATGAAAAATGTACTGTTTAAACCGGGTACTAGGAATTTGGTCTAAAATGATTTTGTTATAAACCAGCTCAATCGCGACAATAAATTTGAGCAAGCATTGTTGCCCTCACCAGAATTTTGTGTTAATTTTAATTAACATTAATTGTTTATCTTAATTTTTCAACTTTTTAAAGAATTTGAAAAGATATTTGTTCAAAATTTGTGTTTGCAAATTGCGCGAGTTTTTTGATTGTAAAATAGTTGCAATTTGTGGAAAATTTAACGAAAATTGCAAAACCCAATTTTTCGCGCAATTTGCATAATTGCTTTAAATCCTGAATTTGCAAAAAAATAGCATACAAATTTTGACTTGCGGGGTCAGGAAAGAACAAATTTTGCACAATAACAAAAACTTGTCCACATCATTTTCTTACCAAAATCTGTCCTTTTTCTTTAAAAGATATTTCTTTAGATTACTTTTGTAAATTAAACATTTAAATCTTATTCTGTCAGGATTATTTTACTGAAGAAATGGCAGCTGAATTCTTTTCAAAGGCCCTGGACTGGCAGGAAGAAAAGGGATACAGGTATTTAACATTTTCCAGGACTCTTTAGATTTTGTAAATTAATTAAATTTGACATTTTTTTACTTTTCCACTCTACATTTTTTCCATAAACTCATTGACTCATTTAAAGATTTTACGTTGACACATTTAAAGAAAGTGCTTCTTTCTATACAAGCCGTTAATCTTAAAGGATCTTTTTTTAAAGAGATTTTTTTGTCCCCAGAACATGATCGGGTTGTTACGATCAAATCTCGGAATTTTTCTATTGCGAAAGGTTGGTGTTGTTTGGGTTTATATTGATCTACCAGGGGTTGTACTTGAAGCTGGCAACCAAAGACTCTCCCTGCTTGTCCACCTTTCCTCTTTTCATCACCATTCACTTGGATTAATTCACTTAAAGCTTCTTTCTTGTTGAGTAAAAAACACGCACCCTTTCGCTGCGAATGTTGTTGACAGCCGCCCCTCTGTCCTCCTATATCCGTCAGGTGGTCATAACTGCTTAACCAGATGTCGGCTTCAGATGTTTTAGAAACCATAGGTTTGTGTGAAGTACGGCAATCGAACCCGTGAACACCAGTCTGGACACCAATCCAGTTACTGGCTGTGGACAAGTGTGCTTAATTTCAGTTAGCTAACGAGAACTGGTGTCACACACCCCACCCCACGAACAATGTGGACTTTTACAATACATTATGGTACCCTTGAAACTGCTTGAAACCTTTATCTGATCAATAATATGGAAGAAATTGTCTTTATTTCTAAGTTTAAAAGTGTTATTCATGTTTTCCAGCCTGCAGTAGAAATGCACAAGTCACTTTGTAGAGAAACCACTACTAAAAATAACCAGTTTTTAAAACTATAAACATTGATATCTAATCAATACTTAATCGGACAAAGCTTTTAAAGGTACCATTGCGAATCAGGCATTACCAAGGTTGCATGGAAGGTCACTTGAAACCACGCTAACTGATCCTTTAATCTGAAAAAATTGTAACAGGGTTCTGCATGAGACTCATCGGAAGAGGTTTCTGTACTCCCCGTGGGTTGCAAGAAGCTTTGTTCCTAAATTCCCTGGTCTAGAGGTGAGTAAAGATGGGCGCGTTTTGTTTTTTTCATTTCCCTCATTGTTCGTAAACAAACTGTTTCGTTTGTTTTTTTTCAATAAATTAAAAAAATGATTTTGTTCATTCTTAAAATTGTCGTTCATTTTCCACCTTTTTTGTTTATATTCTCACTGAATAATCTGAACGATCGTTTGTTAATGTTCGTTCAGTAAAAACGTTCTTTCAGTAAAATTGTTCGTTCAATAAAATTGTACGTTCAGTAAAAACTATCGTTTTTTCAAAAGTTTTGTAGAAATAATCGTTCGTTCAGGAAAAAATTATCGTTTTTTTTACAATTTATTCCAAAAAATCCTTTTTAAAAACGATATTTTCTTATTTCTCTGAATGATCCTATAGTTCGTATATTTGTTCCTGAATGACACCATCGTTCAAGAAACCTTTGCTTGTTTACAAAACCAATGTCCATCTTTAGAGGTAAGCATAGACTGAGGCGCAGCTAACTTTGTCTCTTCTAATAGGCTAAATATGTTATACTCTGCACCAGAGGATTTGTAGAAAGCTGTTCTATCAAAAGAATAAAATTTTATGGATATTAGTAATATTTTTGACCAAATGAAAATATCTCATTCCAAAATTTGGTTATTATGTCAATTCTGAGAAACAGAAACAATCCCTTTAACTATTTAGATGGTTGGTGATATCTCCCATTGGATTAATGTGTGTGAGACAAATACTGATGATACTGATCTTACTAAGGTTGTAGAGGATCTAGCTACCAGGTAACTGATCCTGATCTTACCAAGGTTGTAGAGGATCTAGCTACCAGGTAACTGATCCTGATCTTACCAAGCTTGTAGAGGATGTTGCTACCAGGTAACTAATCCTGATCTTACCAAGCTTGTAGAGGATCTAGCTACCAGGTAACTGATCCTGATCTTACCAAGGTTGTAGAGGATCTAGATGCCAGGTAACTGATCCTGATCTTACCAAGCTGTAGAGGATCTAGCTACCAGGTAACTGATCCTGATCTTACCAAGGCTGTAAAGGATGTTGCTACCAGGTAACTAATCCTGATCTTGCCAAGCTTGTAGAGGATCTAGCTACCAGGTAACTGATCCTGATCTTACCAAGCTTGTAGAGGATCTAGCTACCAGGTAACTGATCCTGATCTTACCAAGCTTGTAGAGGATCTAGCTACCAGGTAACTGATCCTGATCTTACCAAGGTTGTAGAGGATGTTGCTACCAGGTAACTAATCCTGATCTTACCAAGCTTGTAGAGGATCTAGCTACCAGGTAACTGCAATTTTACACTTCAGGGATGATCGGGAATGAATCACTTTTTGGCCTCAAATCTAATATGTGTTTCATAATGATAAAATGTATTTCTTTTTTATTTAAGGTTTACACATGTCCACTGTAGAGTTGGGTATGATCATGGCCCCCAAGTACCAGATCCAAGGTGAAAGCTATAAACTGTCGTCGTATATATCAATACTATGAAGACGACTTTCAATTTCAATTTTGATTTGTAACAAGCTTTTAAACAGCAAAGATAACATAAACATGGAAGCAAGAAGAAGTTTTCATTTAACAGCTACTCCTTGTTTACTTGTAAAATTATAATTTCCCTTTGCAACCAAAATACTTAGACCTTGGCATTGTCAAACAATTCTGATTGATCAAATAATCTAAGTTTAAAATTTAATACTAAAGGTTTTTCACCAGCAAATTGCAAAGATATAGGGATTAGAAAATTTAAGTTTGAGACAAAGATTGAATTCCTTTTAGGTCATTTTTATTAGAAATTCCCTAGACGACATATGTGATGCAGGGTTAAAGAATGGATTGGATATATGGAGGGACATGAACGATGGTGGGACAAAATCTGGATGGAGGCGGATAAAAAGGGGGACATGGAGGTCACCTTTACTCCAGAGCACGGACCTCCCAACTACCAGGTGAGAGGTCACTTTTACATTAGAATATTGACCTCCAAACAACTGGGTTAGAGTTCACATTTACTTTAGAATATTGACCTCCAAACTACTAGGTTAGAGTTTACATTTACTTTAGAATATTGACCCCAAAACTACTGGGTTAGAGGTCACATTTACTCCAGAATATTGACCTCCAAACAACTGGATTAGAGTTCACATTTACTTTAGAATATTGACCTCCAAACAACTGGGTTAGAATTCACATTTACTTTAGAATATTGACCTCCAAACTACTGAGGTAGAGTTCACATTTACTCAAGAAAATTGACCTCCAAACTCTTGAGTTAGCATTCACATTTACTCCAGAATATTGACCTCCAAACAACTGGGTTAGAGTTCACATTTACTCCAGAATATTGCCCTCCAATCTACTGGGTTGAATTCACATTTACTTTAGAATATTGACCTCCAAACTACTGTATTAGAGTTCAAATTTACTCTGGAATATTGACCTCCAAACCACCAGGATAGAGGTCGCTTTTACACTAGAATATTGACCTCCAAACTACTGGGTTAGAGTTCACATTTACTCCAGAATATTGACCTCCCAACTACCAGGTTAGAGGTCACTTTTAAATTAGAATATTGACCTCCAAACTATTGGGTTAGAGTTCACATTTACATTAGAATATTGACCGTCAAAAACTTGGATTAGAATTCACATTTACTCTAGAATATTGACCTCCAAACAACTAGGATAGAGTTCACATTTACTCCAGAATATTGACCTCCAAACTACTTGGATAGAGTTCACATTCACTCCAGAATATTGACCTCCAAACTTCTGGTTTAGAGT
Organism: Eurytemora carolleeae; assembly: GCF_000591075.1. Lineage (NCBI taxonomy): Eukaryota > Metazoa > Arthropoda > Copepoda > Calanoida > Temoridae > Eurytemora > Eurytemora carolleeae. Next base: position 31,006 of record NW_019397174.1, read on the forward strand.
TCACATTTACTCCAGAATATTGACCTCCAAACTACTGGATTAGAGTTCACATTTACTTCAAAATATTAACCTCCAAACTACTGGATTAGAGTTCACATTTATTCCAGAATATTAACCTCCAAACTACTGGATTAGAGTTCACATTTACTCCAGAATATTAACCTCCAAACTACTGGATTAGAGTTCACATTTACTCCAGAATATTAATCTCCAAACTACTGGATTAGAGTTCACATTTACTCCAGAATATCAACCTCCAAACTACTGGATTAGAGTTCACATTTACTCCAGAATATTAACCTCCAAACGTTATATAAAGGAATTGAGTCTTGGCCACAAACTAGATTTTACTTGCAATCTTGTAGACCTTTTAAAATTATGAATTCTGTTACATATCAAATAATTTATGTTTAAAATATCAAAGGTTTACACCGTCAAGTTGCCAAGATTAAGAAATTAGAAACGTTGGCAAAGATTTTGTTTCTATAATTTGTTTTATTTTATTTTTAAGGTTTGTGACCCAAACACAAAAAAGCCCTTATCAAGCATATGGGATGTAAACCACTGGATTGGACTCCGGAGGTAGGATTTCACATTTTATTGGTTTCAGCAAAATCTCAAACCCCAACCTTTTTTAATTTCAAATTTTGCGAACAAACCATTTAATAGTCTGTGATTTAGACAAGAACGATTTGCTGAATTGTTCGGAGCTGAGAATACTTCAAAACTTATTCCTAGTTCTACCCAGGTAAATTAAAGTGACTGAGTTTAGAAATAATGTTTAGAAATAATGGAGTTTAGAAATAATGTTTCTCGTTTTCTGTTGACTTTATAGGATGATTATGTAAATATTGTATGTACATTTGTTTAATGCAGTTAAATTGTATAAATCACTTAATGGAGCCAATTTTATTGAAAGCAATTAGTACACAAAAGTGTCAACAATGAAGCATAAATTGCAGAACTTTGGAGAAAAACAAATCAGGATTCAGTAAGCATAAAAAGAAACTTTTTCCCACGTCATCTCTATACAATGTTTCATGCTCGGACAACCTCCCCCCCCCTCCTCCTCTCCCCCCTCCTCTCCACCCTCCTCTCACCACTTTTACCAATTAGTCAAAACTTGGACAAATTATGGTATTGATAATAGGTTATATGTTTTTTTTGGTATACAATGAGAACTAGATATTATTATATTACAAAGATTTATTCACACACAAAGATATAAATACATATATAAATTGTGTAGTTTAAAGGGAGTGTTCGCGAAAAATGAAAGGTGGTATAGGCTTAATGCGATAAAAAAGCGCTTTTGATCGCTACTAATCTTACTTCTATCTGTTGCGTCTATAAGGAGAAAATTGTTAAAAACGACTAATACCCAAGAACATAGTGTCCATACAAATTCAGAAAAATGCAACATACGACTTAGACCGTAAAAAAATCAATTTAATTTCAAACAAATCATTCAGATATTACAACATATAGTCATCGATTATCTTTTGCCACATTTGTATATAGTTGATTATAGTTGTTTTAATTGTTAGATCTGAGAGTTACTAAACTTATAAAAACATTTATTCCTGTTTCGAGGATTTTTGGTAATGAAGACGACATTTTCATATTTTCAAGGAATGTTCTAAAGCAAGTTGTAAGCTGAATATTATTTAAAAAAATAAAATCAAAACATATTATGAAAAATCCACTATATACAAATGTGGCGAAAGATAATCGATGACTATAGGTTGTAATATCTGAATGATTTGTTTGAAATTAAATATATTTTTTTACGGTCTAAGTCGTATGTTGCATCTTTCTGAATTTGTATGGACACTACGTTCTTCGGTATTAGTCGTTTCTAACAATTTTCTCCTTATGGACGCAACAGATAGAAGTAAGATTAGTAGCGATCAAAAGCGCTTTTTTATCGCATTAAGCCTATACCCCCTTTCATTTTTCGCGAACACTCCCTTTAAATTTGTTTAAATACATTTTTTGAATATACAGGTTTCCAAAAGAAAAAAAAAATATTCAAAATTATGCACAAATAGACGACATTGATTATTACTCATTACATAACATATTTATCATTTCAGTTATTACGTAATCATCGAATCCTTCAACATATAAATTCTTCATTCTTGTATTTAAAAGTTCTTGTAAAACCGGAACTTTACATGCATGGTCCAAAGGGACATCAAAACATTTCATTTGTTTCTTAACTAACATTTTACTAAGATCCGAAGGATTTACAGAACAATCATTTGCAATAGAAAAAAAATTTCTGCCAAGAACTGTGTTAAGGTCATTTTTACATAAATTAGAAAGAAATCTAATGCAAAGCTTAGAACTTGCTTCAATAATCTCATAGAAAGACACACATCTGCTAGCTTACATAGTTTTTACATGTAAACATTGTGAAATACTTTCAATCAAGTACCTATGCGTATCTCTAGGTAAATTAAAAAGAATTCTAATAGCAGTATTTCATGCTGTATACAATTTTGAAACACATTGGGAACTCAAGTCCCAAATACTAGATCCATAAAAATTACAACAATAAATATTATACAGTTTCAAAATAACATCAGGACTGTTAAAATAAAATTCTTGGTTAAAGGAATGAATTTTTGAAATGAAAATAGCTCGTTTTTTATATCTGGAACTATGGAACTATAAGATATTATACAGCTTAAACCATTTTCTTAAAGATAACATCAATAAACTAAAGTATCGCTATAATGTAGTCTTCATATTCCTCAGTTTCCTGGTTCTCACTCAATATATTTTTCTAGGGATTTGAGCCAAGGACTAAGCCTGGTCCAAGTATTCTGGAAGGAAAGGAGAATATCAGTTTCAAGTAATTTGTTCTTTTATGTTTGTACATTAGCAGGGTACAGTACTGTACAGTCCTGTATGAATTATGTACGGTATGTACTTGTATCTAAAAGATCGTATCATGATGGTAAAATAAATTTTGAAAAAGAATTTTTTTATAATTGTTTTTGACACTATAGTACAGCGTGAAACTAGCTTATCCATTGTTCCAATGAAAAGTTATAAAATCAATCTATTTTAGTCATGAAAGTTTATGGCTCCATTAGCTATTAGCAGGGGAATAATAATATGCTCGAGAATCTATATAAACATTTGGTTTTAGTGTTTGTTTGTTTGTTTGTTTGTCAAAATTACTGAACTCATTTGGGCCTGATTAGATGTAATTTAAAAGAAATTAAAAGTGACCCTCCATGTGAAGATGGCAATGCCCGAATCACAACGGTATACTTTCAAGGGCGTACACAGGGGAGGGGCAAAGGGGAAAATTCCCCCCCCCCCTAGACCTTTTAAGAACTCAGAGCTATTACACTTTTAAAATCTGAAACTGAAGAGTGAAAACATAAAAAAAAAATTTGCTGTTTTTTTCTGCTAGTTTTGTTTGTTTGTAAGGTAATTGGACTGTATGTGTACCTTTAATGTATCCAAGAAGCCAAATGTTTTGAATTTACAGTTCAAATTTTTCCCCCCCCACCCCCCCTTGGGAGCTCCTAGGGGGGGGGGGACAAAACAATTTTGTTTGCGCTTCGCGTATAATTGCCCCCCTAGATTTATTTCTGTGTACACCCTTGTACCCTTTTAATGCTATGTATGATTTGGATGTCAATGTTTGTTATTATATCAAATATAAGGGTTGCTTGAAATTACGCGTACAGTACCTTAAATAGAAAAAATCATTGAATAAATAGTTTATTTTATTAAGAAAAACATACAATAAGATTTCACGTGGAAACATACAGAGATAGAAATACAAAACACTCAGAAAATGTTTTTAGGCGCAATGCATAAATCATAAAAGACAGAATCTTGGAAAGTTCCAAAAAATATTATTTTTTTTACCGAGGACTGTTTATTTCAGGTAGGTAGTTTTTAACAAATTTTTGTTCATATTTGTCGTACTACTGTTCCGGATTAAGTCTTTCCAGAGAAAATTCTGAAAATCTCATTGCGCCATATTTTGAACTTTTAAGACTTTCCCTTTAAGAAATCCAGAACTGATCTTTTCTTCTTGATTCGATAGTTTGCATCCATACCTATTCAATTAGTGTTTTTTCGGAAAAATTTCTAGTCACGTGATACAGACAGAGACACGTGACCTTTATACTTCAATTGGTGGAAGTTCTGGTGACGTAATACGGACTTGATATTATCAATTATATCTAATAAAAAGTAAAAATTATAAAATAATGATTGGAGAAACCCTAAGTTATATCTGGGATATCTTCGTTTTCAGATTGGTTGCATAATAGCTGAATATGATCTGTTTATAAAATTATATATGTATGAATTTTTGTATAAATTTGAAACAGTTTTATATAAATTTCTCGAGACAAGAACATCAGATATAACTTTCATGGGTCGCGACTAAAACCTAAAGTGATTAGCTTTCAGCCTATACCCCCTTTCATTTTTACTTTACAGTCCCTTTAAGGTATATCTCCTTAAATGCAGGGTAACTTAAAATAAGCACTTTTAAAAGCTGAATTTTTTAATCCAAGGTCTTTAGAAATAATTTCTTTCAGAAGCTGATTTTTGAAATACATGGTCCTTTGAACAATTTCTTATAGAAGCTGAATTTTTTAATCCAGGGTCCTTTGAAATAATTTTTTTCAGAAGCTGAATTTTGAAATACAGGGATTTGAAATAATTTCTTTCAGAAGCTGAATTTTGAAATCCATGGTCCTTTGAAACAATTTCTTTCAGAAGCTGATTTTTTTAATCCATGGTCCTTTGAAATATTTTCTTTCAGAAGCTGATTTTTTAATCCATGGTCCTTTGAAATAATTTCTTTCAGAAGCTGATTTTTGAAATACATGGTTCTTTGAAACAATTTCTTTCAGAAGCTGAATTTTTTAATCCATGGTCCTTTGAAATATTTTCTTTCAGAAGCTGATTTTTTAATCCATGGTCTTTTGAAATATTTTCTTTCAGAAGCTGATTTTTGAAATACATTGACCTTTAAAATAATTCCTTTCAGAAGCTGATTTTTGAAATACAGGGATTTGAAATAATTTCTTTCAGAAGCTGAATTTTTTAATCCATGGTCCTTTGAAATATTTTCTTTCAGAAGCTGATTTTTTAATCCAAGGTCCTTTGAAATAATTTCTTTCAGAAGCTGATTTTTGAAAAAAATTGACCTTTGAAAAAGTTCCTCTCAGAAGCGTATTTTGGTCAAATAAAAATGCAAAATTTAAAAAAAAACAATGAATTCCTGGAGCAAGAGTAAACTGCTGATCATCAGTCAAAGAAACTTTCTAAAAAATTATAAAACAGTTATATCCAGAAAACAGTTATATCCAGAAAACAGTTATATCCAGAAAACAGTTATATCCAGAAAACAGTTATATCCAGAAAACTCTGGAATTACGTTGTTCTTCTCAACAGCTCTTCATAACAGGAGTCATGATTAAAAACAAAAACAAATCTGATTTCATTGTTACATGAAATATTTTGATCATGGCTTATAACAATACGCTGATTTGTCCATAAATTGATTGAAATAACAGATAGGACACTAGATGTTTTCTTTTCCGTTCACAATAACCCTGCGTGTAACTCCTTTGGGCGTCTGCCCCAGGGTTATTGTGTACGAAAACCCCCTATATCTTGAATAGACAACATCTAGTCCTATCTGTTATTTGAATTAATCTATAGATTTGACATACCAACCTTTATTTGAATGACCTCCTCTACTACAGTGACCATATTGTTGTCCGCGGATGTCGATTTCTAAAATAATAATTTAATTTTGAGTTTATGATTTTGGACATCAATAAACTTCTTTGTGGGAGTTAGAAACAAATAAACATAAAAATCTTGAGATACAGGGTGTCCCATGGTTAATATGATCCCTTAAAGACGACCTTATTTAATATTGAAAATGAATAAATGAAAATATTGGGAAATCTTTAACAAATTTTTGAAGTGTTACTGTAGCTTTAGATACATTAGATACATTATACATTATCCATTATTTAAATACATTATACAAACAAATATGTATGTGTTGGTTTCACTTATTGTTGTTTAACATCATGAGACACAAAAACAATTCAGACTGCATCGAGAATGACCAAATGGACTAGATAACCTATTGTACATTCTAGCACTATGCATGTAATAAAGGTTGACATGAGAAAAAATAATGTTTAGTATGTGTTTGTGAAAAACGTGCTTTCTCCCATTGAAATAGTCTAATTTTTATAATGAATTATTGGTAAAAAGATTGGAAAAGGGAGGGCAACCCTGTTTTTAAAAGAAAATCGAATTTTTTCATTCAAAATCGATTTTTTTAAAATTCGATTTTTTAAATTTCCTTGGGCACTTCAGCTAGTTATCTATATGATAAAGCTGTTCGCTCATTCATATATTTATTAGGATATATATATATTTATATGTCCGCTATAGCTGGCCAAACGGCTCTACCGAATGGACGAAACTTTTTTGAGGGAACCTTTAGTAACCAGGGGAAAACATTGCAAAAATCGATTTAAAAATAAATCCACGGGCAACGTCGGGCACATAAAGTTGTCCGAACGGCTAGCCCAAATTGGCTGAAATTTTTCAAACAACGATTTTAAAAAAGTGTTTTCAAGATTACACGTGCAACGCCGGGCACTTCAGCTAATTATTATTATTATTATGATCAAAGATATTTCAATATGATAATTTGATTTCTTAATTAAAGTAAGGCCCCTAAAACCGAATTTGAAGGCCGTTATGAAACCAATAGTATTACCAGTAGGTTGAAAACCCAGCAGCTATATATATTTACTATTTAGTAAAATGTATCTGCGTGCAATGTTTTCTATTTATTGGACTATAAATAGTAATAACTTGAGTCGAATGGTTATTTTCCTATTCCACGGGTATATGGGTCTCACTGTATGCAAAAACTACTTGTACCTGCATTTTAGCTTTGAAGAGTTTACTGTTCAATTTACTCATCTTCTTGCTCTTTTCTTAGTTCTTTGTTTTATCTTGGGTTTTGATTCTAATGATAAAAGTATTTAGCAAATAGGATCGAGCTTAGTATTATTATTATTGTTGATATAGATTTGATATTATTATTATTATTGTTGATATAGATTTGATATTCCCGTTAATAGTTGGAACTTTCAATCGACTGAAGAAACTTGACTGAGTAACTTAGAAAGTGTACAAAAATATTTAGTCACAAATAAATTATCTTTTAATTTTCTAATTTGTTAGCAAAGCTTCAAACTATAGAAACATTCAAAGAACAGATTTTTAAAAAAATTTTTATGACTAAATAAACTGGATAATATATGTCTGAACACCCTGTTAAATAAAGACCTTCATAACCTCCAATTATATAAGTAAGGGGATATAAAGGGAATCTTATATAAGGACAAATACGAATTTAAAATACTTTTTTCATCATATTATTAATCTTAAAACAAATACATAAATCTTTAATAGCAAGCAAGCATAAAATATGCTTGTAAGAGAGGTTTTTTTCGGGGGGGCGGGGGGCTGAAAGGGGAGGGAAAAAGGTGACGGGTTTTGTTGATGCATTCTAATTTCCTAAGGGACTATAAGTAATTTCAATTTACCCTTAGTGCAAAGATGACAATACCTGATTGACAACGATATCCTTAAAACTTTTATCTGGAAAAGATTTTGTTATATTTTTTTAAAGTGTTAAATTCCGAAAATTTTCTTGCAGTAATAGACAACCTAAAATTAAAAATTATCTGTTTTGAAAATTAAAAACATTCTATTGAAGGCGTTGGGACATTTCAAAGAAAGACATTTCATAGATAACAATATCATAAATAGGATTTTTCATAGATAAGACATTTCATAGTTAAAAAACATTTTTTTACAAAATACATTCCATAGATAGTTCATTGTATAGACAGAGAAGATAGTTCATAGACAGAGGAGATTTTTTATACTAATGATATTTTTTTCTACTTAAAGGGCGCCGTTGTGAATCGGGCCTTGTCATTTTTCCATGCAGTGTCACTTGCAAATGCGCATATTGTCCCTTTAAGTGATAAAAAGTGTTTTCTAAATATGAACGTTTTTGTTTAAGAAATTAGACGCAAATCATCAAATGCCGCGTAATTTCCTTATTTCCTGACAAAACCAGTCAAGTAACCATAAAACTATAGGAGGAAGGAATCTATTACCCACGGGATAATACAGAAGGGGTGGATGGTGGTTGCAGGATGTACATAATACAGAGGGGGTGGATGGTGGTTGCAGGATTTACATAATACAGAGGGGGTAGAAGGGGGTTGCAGGATGTGCATAATACAGAGGGGGGTATGAAGGTGGTTGCAGGATGTACAAAATAAGAGAGGGGTTAGAAGGTTGTTGCAGGATGTACATAATACAGAGGGGGTAGAAGGTGGTTGCAGGATGTACATAATACAGAGGGAGTAGCAAGGGAGTTTCAGTATGTAAATAATACAGAGGGGGTAGATGGTGGTTGCAGGATGTACATAATACAGAGGGGGGTAGAAGGGGGTTGCAGGATGTACATAATACAGAGGGGGGTAGAAGGTGGTTGCATGATGTACATAATACAGAGGGGGTTAGAAGGTGGTTGCATGATGTACACAATATAGAGGGAGGTAGAAGGTGGTTGCATGATGTACATAATATAGAGGGGGGTAGATGGTGGTTGCATAATACAGAGGTGGTAGAAGGTGGTAGAAGGATGTACATAATACAGAGGGGGGTTAGAAGGGTTGCAGGTTTTACATTATTTCAAGGGCACGAGTGGGGTCTTTGGGTTTGATGTTTTTTCTTAATTTCTGCCGACATATCTGTTGGAGTTTTCTCGGTAATAACGTCCAATCAACATTATTTCCCATAACTTAAAAGTATTGATATTAGGCTGTTTTTCTTGTTAGGATGCTAGCTGTTTAGTCTAAGTCCATATGCGCAGAAATGCTGTCTGAATCTATACTTGTTTGCCTTGCTAAGGTAAATCTCTGTTTAGTTCCCTTAGTACATGTTGCCAAAACACAGAACACAAAGTACAGAGGTTTGCAAATAAATGTTAAAACCTGTTTATGTCCACAGTGTTTTAGCTTCTAAATTAATAGTTTTAGATTTTCAGGGTTTCTATAAATCATATTTCAAGTTTCAGACAACAAAAAGAAAAAAGTATAAAAAGTGTGTCAAAAGCTTTCTTGAAAAATATGATTAATTATGTTTAATTGTTAGTAAACTTTACTATAACATATTATTTTTGTAGAATAAATATTTAGATTTTTTGGAGATTTATGATTTTTGCTGTTTAGCAGATTTAAAAAGCTTATTTTTTAAATTACGTATATTTGAAAAACGCTTGATAAAAATATTTTCTTTTTCATTTTTTTATTTCATTCCGTATGATGATCTCATGCAGCATCTAAAGAAAACATGATTTAAATGCTGAAATGTATTTAGATTACAAACAAAGGAAATTTAACTATGATAAATTATAAAGCTAAAAGCTTAAAGTTTAGTAATCCCATTCTCTCAACCATGAATTAGCACGATTGAACTTTAATACGTTTTCTCAAGAAATAATATTATAAAATTAACTCTCAGAAAAATTTGTATTGTAATTTTCTAATTTCTCAGAAGGCATTCCTGTGTAAAGAGCTGGTTTAAAAACGGCTTGTGTAAATAAATGTTTTGATTAGCGAGATTCAATGAAAACTGTTGCATACCAAAAAAACAGTTTTTAACAAACTGATGATCAAATAACAAAATTGATAAAAATATACTAACCATAATCTATATATGGGCCGTAGCGCAGTGTAACTGAAACAAAAAAGTATCAAAATTTTGAATTTTATCATTTTTCTTACTTAGTTTTATAAATATATATAATATATATATAGGGTGAGTAAAAAAACGGGATTAGCAATGTTTTACACAAAATATACAAAATTGTGTAAAAACATCACAATGTGACCAAAAAGGCAACAATATCATTGAAGCATTGAAAAAAATCCGCGAAATCAATCTGATTTGATTTGATTTGAAGAGAACAATAATATGGCTTCTCAATTACACCAGATCTTTAGGCCTTTTAATCTTAGAAGTCCTTAAAAATTCTACTCACGTTGTTGACCATCATATAAGCACGTGCAAGATCTAAACCTTTCATCGTCCAGTTTCTCGTTCACACTGAATGCGCTAGAAGAGATACAGGGTTACTCACAAAGAATGAAAATATATTGACGACATTACACTATTTGTATTTAAATATATACAAGTACAATTGCAGGTCTTCTGCATTGAATGCAGTTTTTAAAAGATAATTTAATAAATTGGTAAAGAGAGAAACAATTGTATAGTTTCAGAGAACAATAAATGCACCAGAAAGATAAAAAAATTCGTACAGTCGTCTTTGAAGTCTCATTATTTGTGGGTACCACTGTAAAAAGTGATGTATAATGCATTTATCCATTATTAAGACGTTAGTTTTTGCAATTTTAAGAATTTGCGTCTTGTGCACTTGATGGTATTATAAAGAAACAAAATTTACAAGTAACAAAAAATCAACTTTTAATGTGAAATGAGCTTGTGTACAGTGTACACTCACAATTACAGTATTTTATGTACATATTTAACATATAAAAGTCGTCTTTGTATTCCAAAATTGTATGGGTCCCACATGCGCACTTACAGATGTCATATTGATGTCAGATGACTGCTGAAATTCAAGTTCAATTCGAACACTAATGACATTTATAAAAATTAATTACCAATTAGAACTATTTGTATCAAAAAACATTAACTACACGGTTTATTAAATGTTGCCTTCCTTATGCGTCCCACCGTACTTTGATTTGATTCTGAAGCGTAATTTAAAGTGACCCTCCATGCAAAGATGACAATACCGGATTTACAACGGTACCATTAAAACCTTACTCTGATCAAAAATGTGGAAGATCTAGGGCTGGGCACGTTCCAACTTTTCTAGCTGTTTAGTTAACGGTTAGTTCCGATCGTTAAGAATAAGAATTTCAGTTAGCCGTTAATTTTAAAGGTAAGAACGGAACGTTCGTTCCCTTAACGGCATTTCCATTTTTTATTACTGTTAGTTAAGGATATCAATTTAATTAACGGCATTAACGGAAAATGTCCAACAATCGTTAACGGCTCTGGCCGTTAATTAAAAAAATAATGGCGTTAACGGTAAAAAAAAATTGTTAACAGCACAGCAGTTAATCGTATATTACAGTATTATGGCGTTAATGGCCAAAAAAAATCGATAACGGTTTATAAACACAGAAGTCGACAATTAAGAACATCAAAACGTGTAAACTTTTTAAATTTCAAAATAAAATTTAATGATATTTTATTCAGAAAATAACAAATCTTATACCGTTTGTAGCTTTTCAGTTAACGCGTTTAACCGTTATTTTTTTCGAAAACGAGTAATCCGTTTCGTCAACGATTTAAATATGAAATCGAAAAGTGTTACAATTTGATAGTGTCTCCGTTGCAAACAAAAATGAACAGGTTAAGAAAAACTGCATTTTTGAAAAGTCCTTAAAAGTGGATCTAGTAACATCTTGATATTTGTTTAAAACATTTTTTAACCCTCCCTAGCAACCAAACTATTGAAGTTAGCGGTCTAACTTTTTTCAGAGAGCTGGCCTTGAAAACTAGGCTTTAAAATACATATATTCTGAACCCCATGAGTCTTGAAATTACAATTAAATGATAAATATTAAATACCTAAACATATAGTCCTCACAGGGCCGTTCCTTACCAACAGGAAGTAAATATCCATTCTCAAAAAAGTAGCAACTCTTAAAATCTTAATAATAAAAAATAAAAAATTTCGTTCAATAAATTCTATGGATATGATGGTTCACTAAAGATATGAGACATATTTTTTTTAAAGCATCGGCTCGAGTCCTAATTCTTTAGACTCAGTTTTCAGGCTCAGACCCAACTTATGAATTAGCTTACGACAGATTGTGTCATGTGATCGACAGATGTCAGCTTTATAGAGATAATTTTTTTTATCTTTTAGTGCAATTTTATGTGTTCTGTATTTTCTATTTTTACACTTTTTCATTTAAAGTTCCCTTGATTAAATAAAAGCGTTGAAACTGATTTTGTAAATAGCCAAAAAAAACATTGTAATTTAAAATATATTTCAGAAATTTTGAATGACATATTCGGGGAAGTCCTCTGGAAATGTTTAACCAAGATTAGACCCCCAGGTCAGGGGAAATGCAGTCAAAAATAAAAGGTAGTTTTCTAATGAAATGTCGTCTTTAAAGGGATTTAATTTTTTTCTGAAATGTCGTATTTCACTATTTTTGGAAAGACATAAGAAATATTTAAAAATATTACGAACTTAATGTTGAAGTCAGTTTTCCCATAAATTAAAGCTGATTTTAATAAAAATCAAACATTTTTTAAAAATCCATCAGGTTTATCAAGCCTTTCTTGGAAAAGAAACTATGTACAAGTGTGCAGTCAACATTACATATTACATCTCATTTTAAAATAAATCATATTTTTGTTTTGTTTTGGGGGTAGGGAAGAACTTGTTTTATGCCTGGATGCCGTCCCCCCCTCCCATGGGACATCCAGGTTTACATTCCCTCTGAACAAGAAGACAAATTATGGCTTACCGCTTAATGCTTTAAAAATCAAAGAGACAACTAAAATCAGAGATAACCGAGATTATTCTGTACATTTAATTTTTGAAAAATGATTAAAACATTTTTGTATTTTTTGTTATTTTGTTCTTGTTGTTATGATGTGAACTGTAGTAATTGTTAAACCCTCAACAACTTTGTTACTTTTAAGTAAGTAAAAACAAATCTATGAATATATCAAAAAGTTAGAGGTCTAGGTTTTCAAAAAAAGAAATTTAGTAATTAAACAGTAAACATATAAAATACCCCACGCTATTTTTAAGGAAAGAAAAAAACAAATTAAAGCTTTGAAATGAAAGTAAATATAGTTTAGAGTTTATGTGACAAATCCATCGAATCCGGCAATTCTAACCATGAAAATCCGCCAAATACAGTTTAATAAACCGAACCGAACTTAAAATTAGTTTAAACTTAATTCGAAAGCTCGAGTCTTAAATTTTGTCTCAATGACAGCTTAGACATGAGTCTTATTTTCCCAAAATGTTTTTAAATCGCGGGCTCAGTAGAACCAGAACCAGAGTTAGGAACTCATAAATCACGGAAATCGAGATCAAGCATGTAATATACAGATCAATTTATTCTCTATTTAATATATCGTGAAAAGTGTAAAAACGAGCAGACAAACAGAAGCTGAGAATTGTGCGTAAAATTAAAATTTGACAACTATGGATATTGAGATCAAGTGATCAGGAATATGTGTATTCAGCAAGAAACATTCCACCTCAACTCATTTTTTGAAAAATTATATACCTTTCAGTTCAATTTGCAAAATAAAATGCTTAGAGATCGGCATCGTTTTTTGAACGAACGAACATTTTGAGAAAGAAAAAAACGAACGATTTAAAAGCGTTCGAACGATTTTGATCTTTCATGAAAGATTTTATGTTTTTTTTTCACTGAATGAACGATTTTTTACTAACACACTTTTTAAAAAACAATAATTTTTTACTAGTAACGATTTTTTAGAAAAAACTTTTGAACGAAATATTTTATTTTACAACCGATTGTTCTGTATGAACGATTTTACCAAACGATCGTTTGGTTATGAAACAAACGAAATATATTAATAATGAACGATAATTTTGAGAACGAACGAAATCAATTAATTATTTTTTGAAAGATTGAAAAAAAAGCTAACAAAATTGGCTATTTATGAAAGATAAACAAAATGTTAAAAACCGAACGTGCCTATTTCCATACTTATAATTGGAAAAATGTGAAAAACGAAAACATCTTTTTGACAAATTAAAATTACATTCTTACCTTGTGATATATCAACGAGCTTCTCTTCAGGAGCAATGGTTCAACATTTACAAAAGGTTTTAAGATTTAATCAATTGTAGTTTAAAACATGTTTTTTTTAATTTTTGTGTACTTTCGCAAACGATTGCACGGAATTGCTTAGAATTAAAAATTTTTGTGCATACATGAATTTGTATAATAGAAAGCTCGAAAAATTAGCACAAATTGTGCAAAAATATTTGAACGAAACATTTTTTACATTAGAATTTTAGCAGAGATAAATACATTTGCGCAACGTTTTCGCACCTTTGCAATTTGCATACAAATATGTAGTGTAAATTGCTGGTAAAAGTTTGGTACACAAGTAAGACGAAAAATAAGCATGGGAATTAACTGATGATTTTGATGTCGTCTTTGTAAATGATTTCTTTTTATTGTGGTGAAAATTGCAATCCGTAGAATGCTACAGGTTGAAATTTGTTTGTTTATATTATGTTTTATTGCTATATTACTGTTATCTATATAATAAAACAAGACATTCGTATATATGTTCCCTCTGGCTGGCGAATGGGCTGAACTTTTTTGTGGACACTCATGCGTAGCTTGTGGGTGACATAGGCTAAAAAATTCTAATTTTTTTATTTAACTTAATATAATACGATATAAACAAACAAATTACATTGTCTTAACAAAGGCAGTTTTAAATGTGTCACTCAGTTTCCATGTTTATTGGGACACCCTGTATTGGGACACCCTGTATTGGGACACCCTGTATTGAGACACCCTGTATTGGGCGTTAATTTAAAATTAATTTCACATCTATCAATGTAAACGTTAATATGGTGTAAACGCTGAGCATTCCTTGTTGTTTTCCTGAAATCAAACTTTTTGAAGAATTTTGTCAAAAAAGTTTTAAGAGCATTTTTTTTAAATTTTAAAAACCTTTTTAAACCTAGAAAATCAAAATTTAAAAGTTTGATAAAATTTCTTCAATAATTTAAAAAAAACATACCCTGTGATATGCTAACTAGCATCAAGCACACAGCTAGGCTTTTAAATACAATCATTATTTATCTATTATATACAAAATATACAAATAGGAAATTGTGTGAAAACGGTTCGAAAACAAGAAAATTACTGTATACAAGCAGAGTAAACTTGTCCGTCTTCACTGTTGATATTGCAAAGACGTTATAGGCACATCTTTACAGCCATTTACCGTTTTCATAAAATAAACTATAGCAGACATAATAATATTATGTCTCAAAAATCAGGTATTACAATGCTAATTCATAACAAAGACGATATTGAATTTGTCACTGAATTCCCATGTTTATTGGGACACCCTGTAATATACATATAGGAAATGGTGTGAAAACGGTTCGAAGAGACTTTAAGCGTAATAAGTGACCCTCCATACAAAGATGGCAATGTATCGATTCCCAACAATACCATTTATCTAATCAAAAATGTTAAAAATATTGTTGTTTTTCAAGGTTAAAAAGTGTAAAATACTGATGAATACATTTACATTTTTACAGAAATTACGTTTGAAAATTAAGGTACCTTTGTGAGTCGTAACTGTCATCTTTGTATAAAGTTGTCACTTAAATTACACATACAGTCCCTTTAAGGCAATTAATTGAGTCGAATCTCCAATCGCCCAAAAAGTTTAAAGCTAGAAAAAATCAAAATAGTAATTCTAAAGATCCTCCAAGCAAAACAAAAAATATAGAAACTTTAATTTTTTACCAAGTCGTCAATCAAAAGTGATTTTTTACCGTTACTAAGGTTTCTTATTACTAACTTTTAACCCTTGTCCTTTTCCTGACATTTAATTTGTCAATTTTTGTTTACTAAATATTTGTTTACAAATAAATCTGTTTTGAAGTTAAGCGCCACATTAATTTGGCCACAGTTTACAATGTTAACTAAACCTTTATTTATCTAAATTATTAGATTTACAATAAATATAGGTTGGTCACACTGTTAAAACGCAAAAAAAAATTATATCGAACTTGCAGAAAGTATTTCGACTTAAACAACTATGAGGTAGGGAATGCAGATCATCCATGAGCCCCGCAAACTGATTTCCGGAGCCTCCTGATTCGCAGAATGGCCTCCTGGCCAACTTCTAGCTAATCAAAATCGTGTCCAAGCCTCATGCTATGTCTGCCAGGCTCCCCAACACTGTCTTTACGTCCAGCAATCCAAAAACAAATATTTGGCTTTTACGTCCACCAAAAGCCTTTTTTTCGAAAAATCTCAACATGATCGTACAGTTTTTAATGGTACATAAACTGGAACATAAACAATTTGTATCAAAAAGTCTACTTTTATTGAGATTAAGACTTCGTATTTTTCTAAATTTCAAAAATTCCTGAACTTGTGCTTAACTAATGTAGCTTTATATATAGAAAGACAAATTTTATATCATTTCACAGGTGTGTCATGTACGAATCTAACAAGACTACAACCAATTCACAAAACATAATAGTTTTTGAGAAATACTTAAATCTGTACATTTTATTGTATTTCACTGATCAAGTATTTCACAAAAACTATAATGTTTGTGATTATTAACATAGAGAGTGACTCTTTAGATATGAACAAATGACTTTTATTATATTTATTCGACATTTATTTCCTTTGCATACAATAGTTATACTTGTTTAACGTTTTTGGCTTTCTTTCATGGATTTCCGATGTGTTTCAGCATGACGTAATGTAGTTTTCTAAAAAATAGCAATATGAAAGGGAGTACTCAGTATATGCGTAATTTCAATGGCTTCCAATCCATGCAAAGATAGCTATGCCCAATTATTGGCATACTCTCCTTGCCTCGTTTACTAGAATTAAACACTTACAAACCTAGAAAAACGCCCACATCTTCCACATTATTGATCAGTTTGAAGGTTTCAAGGGTTCATTAAAACCATGTTTCAGAAATCCAATATTTCCCACCAAAGTAATTATTTGTTTTATAAAAATACAATATTCTGCTTTTACAGAAATTCCCCAATTTTTATTTTTTTAAAAATCGGAATTTAAAAATTATTAAAATTAGTAAATGTGATGCTAAAAATACCTGCATAAGTTTTTTCTGTGCATTTTTCTCGTTTTCTGCAATATCTTTTTTTGCCCGTGTCGTAACCACAATATTGTATCTAAACAAAAATACAAAAATCGAATACTTAAATTAACCCATACAGATCTAACGTCTGTCTGAACTTTTTGGCAATTTTTTTGGCAAGCTACATTTCTTTATCATTTAGTTAACCCTATCCCTGCTGGGGTACTTGAAAACCAGGATATGCTGGGGGGGGGTCAATTTGCCCCCCCCCCCTCTAAATCCCATGTTTGATGTCCAAATATGACAAATGATACATCATTAGAAAGCTCTTGTGCTTTACTTTTAAAATCTGCAAAAACATTTGCAAATTTGAAAAAATTAAATTTTTTATCGCAAAATCCAGTTATAAAGTAAAAATGTTTGCAAAAAAAAATTTGTCCAAAAAAAGAAAAATTATACATTTTTGAAAAGCCCTATGCAAAAAAATTTGCAAAATTTTAAATAACCTCATTTTTAATCAAGAAAAACTAAAAATGTGCAAATTTCCTTTGACAGGTTGTTTGCAAAAAATATGCAATTTTTTTCGCGAAACTTGTGCAATCTGTTTCCTTATGTCATAGGCTTTCCAAAAAGCTAAATTTTATCAAAATCTGACAAGTGAAAGTGGGTCAAAACAAAGATTTAGTTTGTTACAGGAAAAAGCAGTCATTCAGGCAGTGTGCCTGAGGACTCAGGCAGTTAGTATTAAAGCCCGGTTTTAGGCCTAAAGGGAGGGCGTTGGGTATGTAGGAAAAGTCAGAAAATTTCAACAGCCTCAGACCAATACTTTTTGAGTTATGTAAAAAAAACTACAGGGGGGGGTCAAATTGACCCCCCCCCCCCAGCAGGAATAGGGTTAACAAATTCACCTTTTTCTTTTTTTCTGCTTCCACAAGTCAAACTGTTGATAAAGAGATTGTCGAGATGATTTATTCTAAAATATAAATTTTCTCAAGTTAAAAAATAGTTTTAAAAAAACATTTTCTTAATTTTTGCATTCATTTCTATTTTGTTGTTCAGAATATTGGGAGGTTTTAAAGGTTTTTAATTTTGTGAAAAAAATTTAAATTCTTGAAAATCCGCGAATTTCTTTTTTTAAATCCGCAAAACTTTTTTCTTCTTTGTTTTAAAATGTAAACAAAAAGAACATGTTCATATTTTAAATAGAAGATGGGCACGAAGCGCCCTAAAAGCCTAGTTAATAAATATATATTTATACCTGATTGCTGTAGTTTCTTCTGCAAATTTTCCCCAAATCATATTCACACAAGAACACGAACAGACTGCTTGGGGGAATTTCAATCTAAAAAAGATTTATTTAAAAAAGATTTTCTACAATTGATTAAAATGTTTTGCTTAAATGATGTATGCCGAGAGAATAAAGAGCTGTTTACCTGGCTTTAAGAGATCGACTGTAGGCTTAATCTAACTAATCTTCCATTTTTATCTTATTTACAACAGTACCCCTTAGACTTTAGACTAATTCAAGACTTTAACTTACTATTTCCTAAAACGTTTTTAATTGTTGAACAATGTGTTTGCAAGCTGCGCACAGCGATAATCAGAAAACTCTGAAATAGGAAGTCGACTCTTAGACTCAAGTTATGACTTTAGATTGTCTAATGAACATGCAGCATAGCATTTGTGCAGTGTAAACAGACCAATTTCACTTAATTAATGGTTTAGTAACTTACTGGTAAACTATTTGCTTTTGTAAATCATGATTTGCACTTCAAAATTGCTTTCATGTCTTCTTTTATTCCACAGTTTTCCGGTTACCACTGTATTTATTTAAGAAATATCAATAGTTAACAAAGTATTGTGATGAGTTCCCAGTTCCCACTGTACGTACGCAGTGTATACTCAGTTTTTTAGAAATTCAAGCGCAATTCGAGAGAAATAAATACGGAGCTCGCTGTACTTGATATTAAGTCAAAGGTTTAAAGAGTACCGTTGTAAATTAGGCATTTTCCTCTTTAAATGGATGGCGAGTATTCAGTATCGGCTGCAAATATGACAATTTTTTCTTTGATATTTTTTATCGACTATATCACAATTTTTAACCTGTAGCAGAGCAATGTCTGTTTTGTAGAATTTTGAAAATACAAGTAATTGACCTTTCTTGCTTTAAACTCAGGAGTTTTAAAAGCCTCTATCAAAATAAACTTTTCTCTTCATGAAAAAAAAAAAACAATTTGGAAGAAATACAAATTTAAATTAAACAAATTTACCTTATAACAAATTAAATTGAAACAATTTATTGATCATAAACATCTAACATTTTTGAACTTTTTAAGAGACCCCCGAAAATCTGAATTTTTATATACTTAAAATTTATTAATTTTTGTGGGCCGGCAACACTCACTTTTGTTGAATAATCAAGAACTTGCCATTCTGCTTCCTAAACATTGAAAAGATGATTAAGTTTTTTTTAAAAATAATTTAAAATTCAAAGTATATGCATATTTTGGGTACCTCATCCTCTAAATATCTAACCCCAGGAGAGCCTATTATCAGCTGATCTTTTGGCGCATTTTCTTCCATCAGCTGATCTCCTTTCGAACTAAGCAGCTGATCTGTTTTTAATCCACTCTGATAATTCCCATTTGAAAAATCTCCATTTAATGGAACTTGCGAGTTCACACTGGATGTGATTTCCAACTCTAAATAAAAGAAATTTAAAATTCGGTGTAAAAATTCGGAATAAAAAAGGAGCAGGAGTTCCACATTTTTTTGAAAATATATTTCGGTCAGAGTTGACCCTCCTCAGTTCTAAAGATTTATAATAACCATCAAAGTCAATATTTAAAAATGTAAAATAATCACAAGAAAATAAACAAACAATATGTTTTTGGTACATTTAAAAAAACTCATGGACTATGATATGCTAAAAAGATAAATATAAATATTCAGTTTTTAAAGAATGTTTAACCCTATTCCTGCTGGGGGGGGGGTCAATTTGACCCCCCCCCCTATCCGGCATTTCAAAACTGAAACTAAATATATTTTACCCTCAAATTCGTTCTTCTTAGGAAAAGAATCATTGTAATCCGGAACTCCTAAAATCAAATTCTTTCATTTTTTAGTGAATGATTATTTTTTCATTTTATTTTCTATAAAGCTCTTTAAAGTCATAGTTAATAACGAACATCATTATACTTTACAAAATAATGTAAAATATCATTTTTTAAATTATTTAATTCAAAAGAATTTAAAATGTATATAGTTGATTTACCTGGAAGAGAAGGAATGTATTTTTCATTATTTTGTACACAATGAACTCTAATAACACAATGTACGGTGAATCGTATGTCTTTACTTTCTAACCAAATAGAACAAAATCATATAAACTTGAACGAGTTTTCTTTAAAACCCTAGAATGTTTTCCCTCTGCCTTATTTCCAAAAATATGGAATTCGATTGAATTAGAGCTTAAAGAAACTAAATCTGCAAAATCGTTTAAATGAAAAGTCGCCAAGATCTATTTAGATAGTTATGCAAATTATATCTGTAAAAAAAAACTGTGTATCATGTGAATAAACTTAGTCTTTACTATCTTCTTCACCCTGTAGTTCATAAACATGATTCTAATAACTTATGTTACCCTCTGTTCCAACCCTTACGCTGAGTATCCTCCCTTTTCTTTATACTCCCTCACCTCCTCCTTACCTTTTACCTGATTTATTATCATTCTTATGTTTAAAATGTACAATGTACATTGTTTTTATCTGCAATTCTCATTCGTTTATAGTGGGCCAACCAATTAAAACAACCTACTCTGGTTAGGCGGGTCCAAACTACATATTAAATTGTGATTTTTTTATCTGTATTATCTCGTGCTTTGTAGTTGAATAAAAATATGAAGAAAAAAAAATATGAAAAACCCGGATATCCCCATTATAATAATATATGTTGTAGGTTCTTACAGTGATAAAATGAAGGAAAAAGAAGACGACATTATTACAATACTAACTGTATTTGAGTGTGTTAGAAAGCAAATAGTTTTACCGAACACTTATAATTATTACTTTTTTGTGAAATGGGTCTGTTTCACAATTGCTGTGTTTCATGGTCATTGATCTTTTTAAAGTTAAAACTTAAATCTCAAAGTCGTCATACTATTCCAGAGTTTTCTGGTTTTAACTGTAGCCTTTTTACTTCATAAGTCAAATAAATTTCAAAAGCATTATCTAAATTTTAATCTTTGTTGTAATGTTGACTGTACATGACCTATGGTTTGTGAAGTAATGTTTATAGGTTCTGTGTCCGTTATTTTGATTTCCTTTTATAGGTTCTTTGCTACCAAAAACAGCCTCCGTTAGAGAAGATACCGAATGTTCCTAAAAATAATACAGTCTTTGGAGTCATTGAAAGAATTTATTAAGTGTCGTACTCCTAGCCTACTAATATATCAGAATGCTGCAGACATTTAATTTTTCAATTAATTTGTTATGGAGCTCTTTAAACTATTTCCGCATATTCATGGCTATCTAGTTGTATTTACAATTACTGAGATTTATTTAGGTATATAATAGCATGAAAATTGTCAAGGCGACATTTTATAAATTCTTTAGATGTCTCCGAAGTACTGGGTTAAACTCTAGGAAAATTATTATAAACTTGTTTTGATTATTGACTTAATCTTTCCAAAATGATAGAAAAATGATTGAAAAATGATTGAAAAATGATTGAAAAATGATTGAAAAATGATTGAAAAATGATTGAAAAATGATTGAAATTTTTTTGAAAAATAATTGAAAAATAATTAAAAAATGATTAAAAAATGATTGAAAAAAATGATTGAAAAACGATTGAAAAATGATTGAAAAATGATTGAAAAGCGATTGAAAAATGATTAAAAAATGATTGAAAAATGATTGAAAAACGATTGAAAAATGATTGAAAAACGATTGAAAAATGATTAAAAAATGATTGAAAAACGATTGAAAAACGATTGAAAAATGATTGAAAAATGATTGAAAAACGATTGAAAAATGATTGAAAAATGATTGAAAAATGATTGAAAAATGATTAAAAAATGATTGAAATATTATTGAAAAATGATTGAAAATGATTAAAAAATGATTGAAAAATGATTGAAAAAAGATTGAAAAAGCTGAAATTTCAATTTGTTGCACTTACCTTCACGGTGTTATATAATTTATCCCTTCTGATGAGTTTACCCTCTCTCATTAACAATTGTCTAAACAATTCCACAAAGGTTTGAAAGAAGATGTAAACTCTTCCTTGGAGCTAGCTTCCCCCCCCCCCAAAAAAATACAGTGGTAGGCGATTATATCAATACAATGAAGACATATTTTCGATTTCAATTTTGATTTAAATCAAGCTGTTAAACAGCATGGATACACATATTAGAGATGTCATCGATAGTGTACCGTAACGGTTTTTGTACTTTACGTTAAAATAATAGGATAGATTCTACATAACATGAACGTTGAATGTTAACGTTAATGGAGATTATACCTTACGTTAATGTTGAACGGTAACAAAAGAGGTACATGCCGTTTTACAAATTAATCGTGATTTGATTGAATATCGTAACGAAAGGGTATCTATTTCAAAGTTCAAGTTATAAAAAGTGTAACGTTGTATTACTGAAAAATGCATTACTGTTTATCAAAATGTTTTGAAACGTTTTCCCTAATAGAATAATGAAAAGGTCAACGTTTCAGAAATAGGTTATTGATTAAATAATCAAATAACGAAAGCTTTCATATACATAGTATAAATTTCAATAACGTATAACATTTAAAAAAAATGTAATTCTATAAATCAAAACGTTTCATAACCTTTCTCTTAATACTAAATTGTTTAGTCTAACGTTTGTTCATAAAACTGAGTTTTTATTTAAAAAGTATAACAATAATTCTGCCAATCAAACGTTTCAAAACGTCTCTCAATCTATTAATGTAAGAGATGACTGATGAATATGACAGCAAAGACTAATGGTTTTTCATTTCAAGTTTAAATGAAATGAGTTTATGCCACAAAATCTAACTTTAATCACTATCTTTGCAACCCGATGTCGTAGATTTTTGATATAGAAATAACAAATATTAAAACCATCAGGTTGGAAAATATGAGAAAAAAAAATTTTACATGCTATTGGTGAAAATTCAAATTTTATAAATGTTTTGGGACTCCCTCAAATTCTGGAAAAGGAAGGCGCCATTTAGATTTACATATATGCATTTGATTTTATAAAGAAAATGATTTACTAATAATAGCAAAAAAATAAATTTTTAGGTGAAACGGGTCTCTGTGTACTTAATTGTTGTGTTTCATGCTTATTTGACTATTTGAAATCATAACTTCAGTTAGCAAGGTTCCTGTTTAAGGTGAATAAATCTAGAAATGTAGATACTTATTAAAATTCAAAAATGTGTATCAATTGGAAAATGCATGTTTTGTTTTATTCATCGATATCGAAATAAGACAAGTACACAAACGTTTCATAAAATTACCTAGAACGCTATTATTTTGACACGATGTGTCATAAAGTTTTGGACATAAATTTTTTCTATATCTCTAAGGTTCTCGCTAAAGAGAAAATTTCTTTCCATAAACTTTATAACACTGCGAACCAAAATAACAGTGTTATAAATAGTTATAATGAAGTCCTCAAAATCATGTAGGCTGCAGTATATCTTTTAAGCTCGTGAAATACACGGTGATAATTTCAAGAGATCCTCCATTTAAAAAGGGCTATGCCCGATTCTTAGTGCTACCCTTTATACCTTTATCTGATTAATAATTTGAAAATACAAGCGTTTTTCTAGATTGTAAATGTAAGTTCTTTTAATGGAAGGTCACATGAAATTACGTCTCTAGTCCCTTTAAAACGCGCCACATGAGTTGAAAGTCTATTGCTAAAAACTTTACAAATTTTAAAAACCGTTCATTAATCATATTAATGAACATATTAATATTGCTGCATTCTGAAAACATTTACCTTGCATGAAAGTGGAACGTTATAAAATTGTGGTTATACTTACAAAGCTTTAACTCAGCGTTGGGACAGTTTTATAAACAGGAAATGCAAAAGCGTAACGGAATCTACTTTTTTCACCGATATTTACTAAAGCTTAACCCTATTCCTGCTGGGGGGGGGGGGGGCAATTTGACACCCCCCTGTAGTTTTTTTTACATAACTCAAAAAGTATTGGTCTGAGGCTGTTGAAATTTTCTGACTTTTCTTACATACCCAAAGCCCTCCCTTTAGGCCTAAAACCGGGCTTTAATACTAACTGCCTGAGTCCTCAGGCACACTGCCTGAATGACTGCTTTTGCCTGTAACAAACTAAATCTTTGTTTTGACCCACTTTCACTTGTCAGATTTTGATAAAATTTAGCTTTTTGGAAAGCCTATGACATAAGGAAACGGATTGGACAAGTTTTGCGAAAAAAAAATTGCAAATTTTTTGCAAACAACCTGTCAAAGGAAATTTGCACATTTTTAGTTTTTCTTGATTAAAAATCAGGTTATTTAAAATTTTGAAAATTTTTTTGCATATTTGAAATGGCATGGTCAAGGGCTTTTCAAAAATGTATAATTTTTTGGACAAATTCTTTTTTGCACACATTTTTACTATAAAACTGGATTTTGCGATAAAAAATTCAATTTTCGCAAATTTGCAATTTTTTTGCAGATTCTAAAAGTAGAGCACAAGAGCTTTCTAATAATGTATCATTTGTCATATTTGGACATAAAACATGGGATTTAGAGGGGGGGGGGGCAAATTGACCCCCCCCCCCAGCGTATCCTGGTTTTCAAGTACCCCAGCAGGGATAGGGTTAACGTTGTACAAGGTATTCAAGTGCAGAAAATACATTACGTAACGTTGGTCTATGCCGTAAAAATTGCATAATGTGCATGCGTAACGTTTCAACGTTTTATACTTTTGATGAACACTTTCGTAACGAACGCTGAAATTAGAAAAAACGAAACGTTGACATAGCTCTAACACATATACATAAAAGTCAAGAGAAGCTGTCAGTTTATAATATTACTTTGTAAACTTGTAATTCGAAAAAAGTCTTTTTCATTGTGTTTATATAATATAAGTTGTAGAAATATAAATAATAATTTTTTTCTCCATTTAAAAAAAACTGACAATTGATAAATATATTTCTCTTCCCTCACCTTCCGACAAAACCTTTGTAAAAGCCACGAATTTCGTCAAAATCTCGAAGCACATCCATACAATACAGAAAGCAACCAACTTTTCAAAGATTCAATTTAAATAAAGTATAAAATAGTGAGACTTGTGAAACTGGAATAGAAAGACGACTTTTAGACGCAAAATTAAGTGTAGTGATTCCAGACCCCTTTAACGTAATAATTTGATTTTGATGAAACTGGTAGAACGTTTTGTAGTTAACAACTTTAAATACATATAAGATTGTCTAAATATTGTCATTCATACGCCATGCAGTGTTTTATGGGTCCAAACTAGGGTTTCCAGCTCACGAAACATTTCGCGAAAAAATATAAAATTTTTGTTCGCATTTTACAAACTTTTTCGCGAAATTTCGCATGTTTTTGCGAAAATTAATGAATCGATAACAGTACAAAACAATGCAAAATTTCGCCAAAAAGAAAACAAATTCCGCGAATACAATGAGTGTTGTAGCTGCAACAATTAATTGCGCAAAAAAAACTTGTGAAATGCTCCGCTCTGAGAGCTCAACATTTTAAGTTTTATTATATTTTTTAATCATTTTTCTTCCTCTACTTTAATAAATGTTTGATGAAGAGAATTTGATTTTTCAAGCTATCTTTCTGAGTTTCTGTCCGTCCATGTACGTTCACCCAAATCCAGCTAGCCATGAGCCAGCCAATTACAAGAAAGAATTTTTTAAATTTTAAATTTAAATTTTCGTGTTTTTCCGCATTTTTTCGCGAAACGATTTTTCTTTTTTGCTGGAAACCCTAGTCTAAATGTATATTTAGTATTTACTGTCTTTATGTTTATAATATAAAATCGGGTTATTAATAATAATCAACATTAAATTTTTACTATTTGACATATATGTAGATGATAGGATTGAAAAGACCCTCAAATAAAACGCAGACAAAATGATATCCAAAAGTGTAGTTGACAGAATTTAGAAAATATTTTGTAGCCCTGTAGGCTGTATTATAATTTGCAAAAGTTTTAACAATCTGCAAAATGTTTAACCGCAATGCAAAATATTTCCATAAAACAATTTTAATTGGCGTAAGTTTTACAATAAAGGGAGTTGTTATAACTGTTAACTTCTATTATAAATCATCATGAAAGTTTCATTCTTTGTTTCTAATTGTGACATAACAATTGACTGAATTAACAGTTTTTTAAATTAATATTTGAATCTTACTCTGTATACACTATCTAATCGAAAAATTCATTTAATAATATCGTTTTTAAAACTAATCGAAAGATCAATCAAGAAAAGTTACTTTACTCAAAAATTTGAATGCCTAAAAAAGCGATGAGCACAGCAACGAAAATTACAGCAAGTTCCCCTGAATCTTCTTCAAATCTGGAAAAATAAAAAATTTAGAAATTAAATTAAATTTAGTCAACCATGAAAGAGCAAATTGGATCGTTCAGAAAATTGAGCCAACAATGAAAGAGCAAATTGGATCGCTCAGAAAATTGCGTCAACAATGAAAGAGCAAATTGGATCGTTTAGAAAATTGAGCCAACAATGAACGAACAAATTGGATCGCTCAGAAAATTGCGTCAACAATGAAAGAGCAAATTGGATCGTTCAGAAAATTGAGCCAACAATGAACGAACAAATTGGATCGCTCATAAAATTGAGTCAACAATGAAAGAGCAAATTGGATCGTTCAGAAAATTGAGCCAGCAATGAACGAACAAATTTGATCGTTCAAAAAATTGAGCCAACAATGAACGTACAAATTTGATCGCTCAGAAAATTGCGTCAACAATGAAAGAGCAAATTGGATCGTTCAGAAAATTGAGCCAGCAATGAACGAACAAATTTGATCGTTCAGAAAATTGAGCCAACAATGAACAAACAAATTGGATCGTTCAGAAAATTACGTCAACAATGAAAGAGCAAATTGGATCGTTCAGAAAATTGAGCCAACAATGAACGAACAACTTGGATCGTTGAGAAAATTGAGCCAATAATGAACGAACAAAATGGATCGTTCAGAAAATTGAGCCAACAGTGAACAAAAAAATCTGATTGTTCAGAAAATTGAGCCAACAATGAACGATCAAATTGGATCATTCAGAAAAATTAAAAATCATTTTTTGAAAACAATACTTTTTTTACTGAAATAACAATTTTTTCGAACGAACTTAAAAAAAAGATAAATTTTCCTACTGAACGAACGAAACTAAACTTTAGATAAAGAACTTAATATTTTCCCCGAAAATCACAAAAAATTCAACTAACAATTTTCTGTGATATTCAGAAAATGATTAATATTTTTAAATATCAAATAATTATCAATTAAAAGCTTTTCTGTACATAAAGTAGACACAATTCTTTTAAGAATAACTCTTTTTTATAAATTCCTTGATATTAATTCATCTATTACGTAGCTTGAGAAACCAGCTTAGCCTGGAAAAATAATTTTCTTCATGAAATTTACCCGATTCCCAACATTTTTAAACCAAGATAATATTTGCGTGGTTCAACTCGGATGAGGGGTTCTAAATTTATGATCGGTACACATATACAGACAATCAGAGATTACTACTTGAAATGTATATATACAAGGCTTTTTCAATTTTAAATCGTGGCTGTATCTGTGAGCATATTCGTTTCTTTTTACAGTTAGTTCAAAATTTGTGTATTTCATACTATTTTTTCGCGCATTTACAAAATTTTACAAAATTAAATAATTTAAGATAAAAATATTTTAAGATTACATATTTAAAGTCTGATTTGCTATAAACCTTCCTTCGGGCCACGTGAGGTGACACAATAAATTTGGGCCTGATCAGTTCAGCCGTTTATTGGATACAAACAAACAGAAAAGCACCAAGACAAGCTAAATTTATATATATATTACTTGTTGTACACTGACGATGGATGTTGGGGAACTGAATTCATTCTGCTCCAAACTCACTTTTATTTCACGGAGAATACAATTATATAATCTAAACATAACTTAATACACCTTTCAAGGCAGTTTTATCGTATCTTTAAGTAGCGTTTAAAGGAACTGTCCTTGTAGTTTCAAGAGGAACATACCTGATTAACAAAAAAAAAACATTTGTCTAATCAAAAGTTTTAAAGATTTGGCGTTTTTATGGCTTAAAAGTATAAAATTTTAAAAATAAGAAAATTTATGAATATATTGTAAAGTTGAATGCCGCGTTCTTAGCATGAATGATAATTGATTAATAGACAAATAGGAAAAATGCAGGACTTCAAGATTTTAACGGCGGGATCGAATGGGCTGACATTTTTTGTGGACACTCATTGGTAGTCTGGGGGTGACATACGCTAAAACAAACTCGTTTTTTTTCAACATATTTTCATTTTTTATTTACTTTTTGTCCACGGGCAACGCCAGGCGTATAACAAATGGGGGCAGTGTAGAAAACACGCATAACTTGAATCAGTTCCTTTAAAAATGAAGGTTTTCAACTGTTTGTTAAAAGAAACCAATCTGTTCCAAGCCGACCATTATTTTAACATCTGATAACATTTTTAAAAAAAGTATAAAAACCCTCAGTAAAAAACCTTCTGATCTGAAGAAGCAATTATTGTTACTGCGGTACATTTGGTCAATTTCTCAGGGACTACAACTAGGGTGGAGGGTAGGGCTGGGAACGTTCCAAATTTTTAAACCCGTTTCGTTAATGGTTAGTGTCGGGCATTGATATCCTTGCTTGAAGGGTCACTTTCAATTACCCTTAGAGTTCCTTTAAGTTTTGATACTTCTTCACCTGCGGGTAAGAGCAGCAAAAGAAGTTTAGGTAAAATGTTATTACATATATCTTTGTTTATTTGTTTCTACCCTCTTCCTTTAACATATTCGTCGCTTGTGGGCTATCCTATAGAATAATAAACTAACTAATATTAATGAAAGTAAGGTTAAATCTTAAACTTTACAGAATAATCTTGATATTGATACCGTCTCAAGAAAAGTGAAAATTGTATTCACTATTATTTCTGAAAAAATAAGAAATTATATCACAAAACACTTTCAAGACCCCCCCCCCCTTCCATTCTCAAACCTGTAGTGCTCCTTAATCAGAATAGACATAAATTGTACCCCAGTGAGGTTAAAGCATAATGCAGTAGATTTGAAAACACTTTGAACAGAAATATTCATTATCAGACCAAATATATTTTTCCAGGACTAACTGATGATATATAGTATAAGCTTTGGAACCCAGCTTTGCCTTTCTCTTTGAAAGTCAACCTACTCAACTTAGAATTTACATCAAGCTAAAGTATTCCCGTGATTCTACCGAGTTCCCAAATCAAAGTTTTTAAGCAAATATGTCACGGCCAAAGGGTTTCTGAGTTATGATCGGACAGCCAAACAGAGACTATTCTTTATGTATAAAGATACAGTGATAATCAAAATAAGGCAGTAAAAAGGTCGTCTCTATTAATTTGCTTAATTTAACCCTTTATCTTTGGAACCTGAGATATTTCAGACTAATGGATCTCGAAGACATCAAAGACTGAAATATTAATAATATTGCTTCAAAATAAAGGGTCTAAAAAATGAGAAATTGGTTAGTAAACAGTTTATGGTAACTCTCCTTCTCAAAAAATGTCTTAAAATTGACGGAGATATTAAGAAATATGTCCAGTGTCTAAAAATCGTTAAAATGTTTAATATCTCCGTCAATTTTGAAGATACATGTAGCAAATATTGCAGCAATCCCAATATTTGTTAACCTGAGCATACCTAGATATATATTTAACATGAGCTATGTAATATGATTAAAACATGCATTGTGATTATGTTTACATCTTTCCATGTTAATCCTTTAAATACCTACATTCAGCTTATACTACGCTGTAAACATGTGTGGAGATATCTTAACTAGGTTATATCTATCCTCTCTGATCTTATCAATACATTATTTAATAACGACGACGAAACATGTGGTAAAAATTGGACAGTAAATTAATTAGTTATTTGGGAACAGGTTGAGAAAAATAAATTAAATTTTATCTTTGAAAATATGTAATCTGACTGTTATTGGTTTCTGTAATGTCTCATTGTTCACAAGCATTTTCTGTAAATTAAACGTGTAATTTTGTCAATTCACGTTAACATAACATAACATAACGTAGCATACAATATCTAACATAAAGTTAGTTAATATAGAAACTCCGCTTTGATTACAGTGTAGAGTAATTGTGTCCTCGTTGAAACATACAAGCTGAGATCATACCTCAGTATCTGGTATATATTGATTATGAACTTGTTTGATAGCTTACTGGGTCCCTGTTAAAACATATGTGCTTAGATCATATGTCGTTAATTGGTATGGATCGATTAAGAGCTTGTTTGATAGCATACTGGGTCCTCATTGAAACATACAGGCTGAGATCATACCTCGATATTTGGTATAGATCGATTAAGAGCTTGTTTGATAGCTAACTGTGTCATGTTGAAACATACAGGCTGATATCATACCTGGGTTTTTGGTATAGATCGATTAAGAGCTTGCTTGATAGCTAAGCTTGTGTCCCTGTGTGGCATTTAGAGCTTGATTTATATGTAGGCTTGTGTCCCTGTGTGGCATTTATAGCCGGTTAATAGCTTGTGTCCATATTGCCACCAATAGCAAACGAGTGACAGTGGCGTTGATAGTGCATTGGATTGTAGGCATTTGGATTGTGTCATTGCTGACTTTGAGAGTGGACAGGTTGTACCTGGATAGATATATTTCGAGGACTTTTTATGGAGTAGGGTTTTACTACACAGAAAGGAGGCAGACCACATTTTTGAAAGCTAATGAGAGGCACAATATTTATTTTGACACCACCTTTTTCATCATCAACTATCAGACATGGTGAAGAAGATTTTAAAGTTGTATCTTGAATTCTCATGTTTATTGGGACACCCTGTTTCAAATGTAAACCCATGAGATCTGAAGTGAATCTTGGTATTATTTATCCTCAAATTTAAGAATTCCTACACTGAGCTAGCTACTCTATAAAAGGGATGGAGATCCACAATACAAAAGTTCTTACTTCAGGTCTCATTTATTTTCCATATTTTGGCTCCCTTTACTTTGAAATCACGACCAAATATAGACCAAGTTAGACTCAAGTAATGTTACATGTTAGATTATTAGATATATATATAATCAAGTAACTAGCTGATGTGCCCGGCGTTCCCTGTTTAAGAACAATTGTCTCTTTGGTATCAAACAACTTATTAAAGCAGACATTTTAAACTATTAACCAACTGTCATGTTTTGTGGGACACCCTGTAAATAGGTATAAATAATATAGTACAATAAAATTACTGAAATTTAAAAGCACTGAAAATTTATTGAGTAGCAAGTATCAAGTAAACAATGTAAATCAATGTACAGGATAATAACTGGACAATATAAATGAGTAAACTCAACTGTCAAGAGTTAAATTGAGAATTTTTCTTCACGGATTATGGAGTATTAGATCTACTGTTAGGGCAGGTTTAAAAACATTTGATCTACAGTTAGGGCGGATTTTCAGAAACATTAGATTTACAGTTAGGGCAGGTTTTCAGAAACATCAGATTTACAGTTAGGGCAGGTTTTCAGAGATATCAGATCTACAGTTAGGACAGGTTTCCAGAGATATCAAATCTACAGTTAGGGCAGGTTTTCAGAGATATCAGATCTACAGTTGGGGCAGGATTTATCCTTACAAAACCATTCTTGTATACAGTTCTTGTGAAAACTATGACCACAGGGCTCCAATCTAAAAAAAAAAAATGTCTTTTTAAAATCAAGTAAAAAACCTAAATCAAAATGAATTGTAAAAACTTTTAACCTTCATAGATGGATGCATTATACTTTCTTCGTCAGGGACCGAATTAAATGAATTTTATTCCGATTCATGAGGATTTGAATCTGATTTTTAAGATTTGAATCGGTGATTTTCAAGATTTGAATCGGTGATTTTCAAGATTTGAATCGGTGATTTTCAAGATTTGAACCGGTGGTGGGTAGTTTAGCGACATCTCAAATTCATTAAATTCGGTCCTAGCACAATAATATTTCTTAGAAAAAAAGTATTCTTTATCTCCATTCTTGCTAGTAATATAAAGGCCTGAAGGAAATCCGTGTTAAATCAGTATTAACAGTATTATGTCGGTCGCTAAAAATCTATTTGACCCAATCCCTTCCCTGCTATATTGGCTATACATTCAAAATTAGTAAACATTGCATCCACAATTTGACAGTTTAATTTCATTGATGAATTTCCCCTTGGAATAATTAAGCAAAGTGAAGTTTTTTTTGAGAAAATTACGAATTTACATTGAAACAGGCGATGAAAAATGAATATTACCTGTTCCTTGTTTATCTGTATAATCATTTATTCATTAATTTAGAGTTGATACAATTTGATGGCATATAATACAGTGTAACCCAAAAAGTATAAGACGTTAATGATATGTCAGTACGGGGGTATATTTTCAGGAACTGCCTTGAAAATAGTCTCTCCAGTTATTAAATGATTTGGTTTAAGAATAATGAGACGCGTAAGCTAGCTGCGGTGGGCAAGAAATATAAGATGTAAGAATGCATATATTTCGTACAGTCGTCTCTTAAGTCTCATCCTTTGTGGGAAACCCTGTTTACACAGAAGTTCATTTAGTATAATGATGAAACAGGCAATTGCAAAGTACTCATTTTAAGCAAAAGCTTTAAACTAATTTTCATAAATATCCTTAATTCTTTGAAATTGTTAAAACTTAATCTTTTGTTCAAAGAATGATATACAGGGTGTCCCAAAAAACATGGGACTTCAAAGACGAATTCGATATCGTCTTGTTATGAATTAGCATTGTAATACCTAATTTCAAAAGCCATACTATTATTATGTCTGCTAGAGTTTATTTTATAAAAAGGGTTAAAAGACTGTAAAGATGTGTCTATAATGTATCCGCAAGATGAACAGTGAAGACGGACAAGTTTACTCTGTTTGTATACTGCAATTTTCTTGTTTTACTAAGTACAACCGTATGCAGTCAAAACATAATATAGTATAAAACTCATTGAAAAATTGTCAAGACGACATTTAATAAATTCTTCCGATGTATTCGTTATTAAGGGTTTCACTGTATATCTCACAAAAAATTCTACCTGATAAGTCCGTAGAGCAAGGATTCTGTACAAATAGAACATTCGTCGATATAGTCATCTTCATCTTCGTCACTCTCAAAAACTCCTTCTCAAATAGAAATATACTTTTCATAAATAAGTAGTAGCCTTGAAAATATGAAAAATGTTAAAGTTTGTAAAAAAAAAAATAAAAAATTTTTAGAATTTTTAAAAAGTAGTTTTTTTTTCAAATTTACGAGTGATTCACTTTTCAGATAGGAAAACGAGGAAATCTTCCAGGTTGATAAATCAGATGTATGTTTAAAGGGTATTGTGGTATTGTTTGAATGAGACATGCCGCACAATGGGGTATCAGGGGGGGAAGCAATTTTTAGCTTACACTATAAACCTTTTATTCGAGTCAAATAAGGCTCGATCGCTTGAGTTTATTTTATTTTATATAATCCTCTGAGGCATAGTAATGTTGTGTTGAAGTTTAGAAATCCGTTTAAGTGAAAACTCTTAAAATGGGTATTTTAAACACGAATCAGAGACCCAACTAATACTTTGGCGGGCTGCTGCCGGCGCCCACACATCTTTAATAATGGTTGTTAGAATCTATTAATATATCTGGATTATCCTGAATCCGTTGTAAATTCTTGTAAGAAGTATATGTTTTTTCCTGAAATAGTTCTCTGTAACAAAGACGATATTATAAATATATTGCGGGTTTACAGCATCCATTCAAGGATAAATATATGAACGGGAAAAGTAATTATAAATTAAAATCATTATAAATCAATGCAAGATAAAATTGATACAATGTTTGTAAAGGAAAAGATTTTCAGAATATTGTGACAACAACCAGTAACCCCCTGACCCCCCAATATACCCGTGCCGTGCCGTGGCACTTGAATATTCGTTTAAAGATATATATTTTTTAAAGTTTTCCAACCTGAAAAATCATCATCTTCTGGTACACCTTCCAACTCTTGTGCAACTAGGCCTCTACAAAATAAAAAAAAATCTTAATTTGAACATACACCGAAAAAAATGAATACCCACAAAGGATGAGAAATCAATGACGACATGAAGTTATTCCAATACCCCGATCTGAAGGCTAAATTTATTTATTTTTCATTGGCATTTGTAGAAAAAAAGATGGTTTCATTTGTAGAAAGTTGTATCTCTATTCGTAAAAATTAATAGATAATTATAAGACTAACGAAAGCGTTTAATCTATTATGTGCTTTAGTATTTCCCATTAAATAGTTGTTAAAACATTTCGAAGTTTTTGGAATATCTT
This sequence comes from Eurytemora carolleeae, assembly GCF_000591075.1. Taxonomy (NCBI): domain Eukaryota; kingdom Metazoa; phylum Arthropoda; class Copepoda; order Calanoida; family Temoridae; genus Eurytemora; species Eurytemora carolleeae. The sequence continues at coordinate 65,656 of NW_019397174.1, forward strand.
ACTCAACCAAACCAGGGGCGTATACAGGATTATTGCTCAGTTTAAGCGGGGGGGGGGGGAAGGGGAGCTCAACCTCTTTTGTAATTCCAGCAACCAAAGCCCCCATCCCGGAAAAGAAAGAAGAAAAAAAAAACATCAAAAAAATATCAGCAAACTAGCTCGGAAACCAATCTTGTCCTGGAAACTGAATTTTGCCTTAAAAATTTTATCTAATATACTTAAAACTTATAAACCAAACTAAAAACATTTCCGTGGTTCTATCGAGGCAAATTGGTCCAGCGGTTCACAAGTTATGATCGTATATCCAAACACAGACAGCGATTACTACTTTATACTTGTAAAAAGTACCTGAATTGATCCAAGGTTAAATGTTGGGTCTCCATCCTTAATAGGATTGACCGCAGGCACTCGTCAATTTGGTCAGGAGGGTAAAGGGGGAAACTTTTACTAAAAATATAATAATGATGACAATAATTATAATAAATTAATAATAAAAATGAAATGATTAATTTAAAAGATAATTATCGAAAACCTTTAAATCGATAAAAATTGGTAAATAAATTAGATATTTTTAACAAAGAATGGATTCGTTAATAGGACTATAGACATAGTTTCAATTGGCCCTCCAACTATAAAGTGGTAAGTCCAATAAATAACAGTATCCAGTATTTCGGACAAGGAGAGTATTTATTAATTTTGTCTCAAATGAACATCATATTCTTTTTTTCTTTTTCTTGTTCATACACCGTAATTTTTAGAGAGTATTGTGATTGGAACTATAATAACAGAAATAACACCATTATTTCTACCATTTAAAGGAAGGATATGCAAAATTTTCATTGTATGGTCACTAAACCGAGTTTCTACCTAAGAATAGCAGCTAATGGAGATATATTTGGATAATTCTTGAGATCATAAATTGAGCATTCTTTTTCTTCAGGCTGAGCTAATCCACCATCATCAATATAGAAGTAATCTGGGTTCATTTCTCCCTTAACAACAAGTTTTATGCTATTTTCAATATTAAATATAATCTGGGTTCATTTCTCCCTTAATAACAAGTTTTATGCTATTTTGCCCTACATAACATCAATATAGAAGTAATCTGGGTTCATTTCTCCCTTAATAACAGGTTTTATGCTATTTTCAATATTAAATAACATCAATATAGAAGTAATCTGGGTTCATTTCTCCCTTAACAACAAGTTTTATGCTATTTTCAATATTAAATATCATCAATATAGAAGTAACCTGGGTTCATTTCTCCCTTAACAACAAGTTTTATGCTATTTTTAATATTAAATAACATCAATATAGAAGTAATCTGGGTTCATTTCTCCCTTAACAACAAGTTTTATGTTAGTTTGCCCTTCATAACATTAATATAGAAGTAATCTGGGTTCATTTCTCCCTTAATAACAAGTTTTATGCTATTTTGCCCTACAAAACATCAATATAGAAGTAATCTGGGTTCATTTCTCCCTTAATAACAGGTTTTATGCTATTTTGCCCTACATAACATCAATATAGAAGTAATCTGGGTTCATTTCTCCCTTAATAACAGGTTTTATGCTATTTTCAATATTAAATAACATCAATATAGAAGTAATCTGGGTTCATTTCTCCCTTAACAACAAGTTTTATGCTATTTTCAATATTAAATAACATCAATATATTTCTCTATTAGATCTATTTATATATTTCGCCATTATGTTGTCTTAACTAAATGGAACTCACGAGAATCTTTGAACTAGCACTTTAAAAGTGTTAGTGCACTCAAGTGCAGGCAGTTTTTTTTCTGCATGTACTACTCTTTGCTTGTAATTAGACAGGGAAAATAATTATTTTACAATTTACAGGGAGAAAACATTTTTTTACAGGTTTGAATCATAAATGCACTTTTTGCAGTGTGAATCTAAATTCATAAGAAATAAATGAATAAATGCTGAAACTTAATGTCGTCTTTCCAAAGAATTCTGCTTTGAAGTGTGTACATTTTCCCTACCTTCCGTGCTCCAGTAATATAGTTAAGAGTTGAGGGAGATACGGCAGGTGTTGATGCTATTGAACTGCTTGGCAGTGATCCTGAAGATGAACTGAATAACGAGCTTGCTCCACTTGACTCATAAAATGTTCCACTTGGGACAAACTTTACAGATTCTTCAGATTCTTGCTTTTTCACATTTTCAGATTTGATTTGATTAATCATTGCCAGGATTTTAGATTCTCTAGGCCGAGGAAAAGACGTGACGGGACCAAAGGTTTCTGCTCCAATACTCATAATTGATTCAAGGAAATCTGATGGATTTGAGCCAAGGGTTTGATACCGTGGCAGGTTTACCCGGGTGCAATTCATCCCTTCAAAATGAGCCATATTTGATGATTGAGCCACAGTTTGTGATTTTTGTTTAGGTTTTGGTTTCTTCTTTTTCTTGCTCTCTAGAATCATCCCTACAGGTAAAGTGCCCAATACTGGTTTTATCTTTTTTATCTTTGAATTCTCTTTTTTTATTTTGGGTTGAGGAGACGGACATCTTGGCAAAACTGAGTATTTAATTGGAATATGGTTCATTGTGCCAATAACATTGAAATTATCAGATATTATTGAATAGTCTGAGTTGTTTGAAGACGATTCGGAGTTAATTGAGGTAGTTGAAAGGTGTCGCCGTAATCTTTTCTTTGGCAACATTTTGGAATTCACTTTCATTTCTCGCGTATTTTCTTTGAAAACCAGTTTTTTGTTTATTTTCACACCATTTATATCAAACCAGAGAATACAGTGGATAAGTCCAGTACATCGGGGTGTTGGACACTCAGAATTCAACATTTCTTTATCCCTAAATATCCCTGAAGCCCCAGAAACTTTGGGACTTTGAATAGTTTTAAAGTTAGTCCAACAGTCTATGTGATATTCTAGCATACAGCTGGCCGAACAGTAAATACACAAATAGCCCTGAAAACAAAAATAAAAAATATATCAAAATATAAGCAAAAAATGAGATTCATAATTTGTTTTTTTTTTGTTTATTGTTTTTTTATATTAAAGAAAAGCTTCATTTATAGAGTAACATGTCCGATTTACAACTCCACCTTTTAATCTTTCGTCTTATCAAGGATCAAAAAGAGACATTCTTATTTTTCTAGATTAAAATTTGATATTTTCAATTGTGGACTCTATATAGAAGTGATTTACGGATTCATGCTGAAGAGACAATGCAAAAAATAAGGAAAATTCAACAATTTATTACTCATTATTACTCAAGATGTTTAAGGGCACCATTATGAATTGGACATGCCCCTTTTTTAAAAGTAGGATAACTGGAAATTTCACAGACACTCCCTTTGACCATGTTGATCACATTATCGTGAAACCAAAATTTTCAAGTATTCTGTTTAATAAATACAGATTTTTTCAAAAAGAATATTACCTGTGGTTTGACGTCAGGCAAATGGCCGTAACAACTGATATCAGCAATTTTTCCTTTAACTCTAGGTTTGACTGCACTTATTGAACCTTGCTTCCCCACCCTCATCTTCCTTTTAGTCTTCAAGTTATCTCCAGAGTCCTCACTAGCGTCATCTAGCGGCTGTACATTCCAATAGTTTGTGGAAATAAAAAATATCGCCGATACTGTCAGCCCCATTTTAACCGCTAGGCTCCATTCATAAACTGTCATGAGTGGTTGAACTCCCCAAACACTCATGAGCCGAAGAGCCAGCACATCAATGATAATGCTCACAAATGACAGTGTCCAGAAGAGATTGAAAAACAGCTGTTTTAACATAAAACAGCTGATTCCCGCCAAAACCACAAAGCTGTAGACAACAATAATATTACTTTGTTTAAAGTCTGCAGGAAGGGTCCAGGTTAATCCGTAGAATAAAACCTCACATAGTCCAAGGCATATAACAAGCCCTTGGCTGGATTTTAGAGCAAATTTCAGCCAAAACGATCCTGTAATAGAAGCAGGGGAACACAGGGTTATATATCCGTTAATGAGTCCAAACACAAATGTGATGACGACATTAACAAACAACTTTTCCATCAGTTTCTCAGTGAAGAAGCTCCTGGCCTCCACTGTGGCTGCATCCTCGACAATAACCTCTTCTACGACCGGGGCACAGTGATTAGGAGCAAAATAAGTTTCATAAACTTCGTCCATCATTTCTATCTTCTTCTTTTTTCCTGTTCTCTTCTTCTAAAAATAGAATTTATAATATTTCATTTTAAATGCCCTGTTCGCCACTAGATACATAACATGTTATATATTATTATTTCTTTCCTATCTTACCTTTGCTAGTTTAGGCTCATAAACTACTAACTGACTGTCTAAGAGATAATTACGTGTTATTTCAAGCTCAAAACTTGTTCAAGACAAAGAACAAAATATATTTTTTTAATTGTCTATTCAAATTTAAAGGAAATAAAATAATTTCTGAATTTTTTAAAAATTAATCTTTAAATCAAACATTAAAATGCAGACATTTTTGAGATATTTTGCATAAAGTTTTGAAACGGTAAATATAAGATGAATTTGAGCTTTGTAAACACCTAAGTCCTCAAGTATAAGCTGCCCCACGTCAAAAAGACCAGTGAAGTTGGTGCTGAAATAAATATAAAAAAATTTATTTAAAGATTGATTCAAATAAACGAATTTAATTATAATAAAGGAATTGACTCTTTGTCACAAACACTGATTTTTTAATCCTTACATCAGTACAAACCAATTAGACTTAAGATAGTTCAAGCCAAGGATGTAAGGCAAGGAAAGTCATTTCAGAAGTGTACACATCTTTAGTACTGTAGTGTACTGTCTCTGGGCGGTAATGTAAACACAAGACGGATGTCGAAGCCTGACATGGGATCCATCTTTCACATAAAAAATCAATGAAATATTCTGGTCATAGGAAATTATTGTGTGAATTATCAAAATTATCAAATTTAATGCTTTTAACCTCCTCGGATACTAAACGGACACTGATGCATCTATTATTGTTTACAAATTCCGCCCAGAGAGAACTGGTTTCAATATGTACACAGAGTATACACAACCGCAATTGACTTTCCTTGCCTTACATTCTTGGTTCAAGCTATGACATATGTTAAAGCAAATAATCTAAGTTTGAAATATTAAAAATTTACACAATAAGTTAAACAAAATAAGGGATTAAAAAATTTCAAATTTGTGGCAAAAATTTCTTCCTTTCTTCCCCTTTAAAGTTATCTTTTCTTGCATTACAATATTTTAAGATGGTATTTTCAGATAAAAGTGGAAAATGAGAAATATCAAATTTGCCCATGTTAAGAGACATTCTCTTCAAAACTGCTTTTTTGTAAATCCTTATATCTTGCGGTTTGTTGTTAACCTTTCGTATTTCAAATTTTGAATTATATCAAGCTTTTAAAAAGCATGGATACACATAAACATGGAAACAAATATAGAAGCTAACCGATTACAGAAGCTTTTATTTAATAACTTGTAAGCTTGTAATTCGAAAAAAGCTTGTAAACAATCAAGACTTAAATAAAAAGTCGTCTTCATTGTATGGATATAATTACCCACTACTGTATATTAATTTATTTTGATTATTGCACAATTTGGATTTGTCTATTTAAAATAATATCAAATATAAAGTTTAAGACATTTATAGGATTAAATAAAAAACATTTCAAAAAAACATTGCAACAACTTTAATTCAAAATCGGAAAATTCTACCTCGTTCTTCATAAAGAAAGGAAGTAAAGGGACTGTAAGCGTAATTTCATCTGACCCTCCCCGCAATAATGGTGATGTCCAATTTTAAACCTTCATCAATAATGTGGAAGATATTGTCGTTTTTCTAGGTTTAAAAGAGCTTAATTCTGATAATTCCTATATGTTTTCATTTATAATGTTATTCATCCAGACAAAGCTTTTAAGGGTAACGTTGTGAATCGGGCATTGCCTTCTTTGCAAGGAGAGTCGCCTAAAATAACGCTTACCAGTCCCTTTAAATAGAAATACATTTGTGTTGATAAAGCAAGAGTAAAACTATAATTCTAATATAGAGGAAAGGTATAAGAATGGCTTTCTAATACTAAATGTTATAATACGTGTCCTGAGAAGTGATTAAAGAATAGTTATGTTATCAACCTAATCCTTGTCACTCCCCCCCCCCTCCTCCCCCCCCCCCGAAAGAAGCCACTAAAATGTTCAGTAAGACCCATAAAACTGTTGATTAGGAAGAGACTTCAGACTTAAGTTTCATAGTCCTTACAACATGAAACACATCAAATGTGCAGTGTACACAGACTCAATTCATTTAATGAGTTAAATTTTAATCTAGTAGTAAATCTAAATATACAATGCAGTGAGAACCAGAAAATTCTGGAATATCAAGACGACTTTCAGGCTCAAGTCATGAATTTTAAATAGGACCTAAAAACATGAGACACAGAAATTGTGTAATGTAAACAGACCCATTAAACTTAAGTTATTTTATAAGTTACTCTTAAAACTATTTGCGTTGTAACACCATCAAAAATGCATAAGTATGACTTTAATGTCGTCTTCCTATTCCACAGCTTTCTGGTTATAACTGTAATATTTCTGAAATATCGTCTTCTTATTCCTTAGTTTTATGTGTTCCCCTGTATTGCAAGTTTACCAAATATGTTTGTAAATGAACAATTAAGGTAAAGTTAATATATTTACCTATGGCAGGGTGAAAGTTGACTGTAGGGTGCCCGAGGTCTGATCAAACATTATTATAATTAATATTTTATCAAGTTTAAATACAATTTTAACTTTTTGCAATTTTAATATGGGAATCACTGCACAGTGCTTAGTTCACTACAATTACGTCGACGACTATTTCTAAATATTCTTTTTCATAATTGCAATTTTTTAAAGTTCATTTAAACTAAGGCAGATCAAATCAGTATAAACCCCTCTAAATTATAATGATGAAAGAGAAGGAAACGCACTGTGTTAATGGAGTTTATTCGTAATCAATTACACTTAATTATTAAATTTATATATGTATGGTTTGTTTTTAAACTAATTACTCAGTTCAAGGCTATGACCCATTTGTACTGATTTCGTTTGAAAGCTTTCAATTTTGTAAAAATAATATATTAGCAAACTTAGATCGAGTTCGTTTTGCGTTAAAAATTCAGATTTGTATAGCTATAAGTTACAACACATTTTTTGAACGTGTAAAAACCCATTTTAAAATCATTTCCAAAAATACTGGAAAAGTGTATAATTTATATTTACAGCAGGTATATTTTATAGAATTCCCCCCCCCCCCCCCGACTTTGAAAATCTTTCGAAAATTTGGAAAGGAAGTTAAAGTTTTATTTCCCTCTTTTAGTTAAGTTAAGGGGGGGGGGGGGGTATTATTTAAAAGATATCTTATTGATCTATTAATTACCTGAATCTGTCTAGAGCCTGATATTGTAAAAATGTTAACTGATCAGCTTTAGTTCCTTGTAATATATATTCAACCTGATTCCCACAATATTGAGATAAAACAGCTGTCTCGTCGCCTAGAATAACAAAATAGTTTAAATGTTTGTGCAGTTTCTTTTACAGCCTTATAGCCAACATTACCGACCCATGACTCTCGTCGCAGAGGAACGTTAACGTCTCTTGGGGCCATTAAGAAAAATAACTATGCAATGTTTTCATAAAAAAATATTCGCATTTTCATCTGAAAAGATGATAAAATTGTGCAACTTTGTTCGGGACATTACAAATTGTACTTCACAACTCGGGTTCCCTCGACCCATTTTGCCAACAAAACATCCAGAGCGTAGCGAGGGATGTTTTGTAAAGTAGTTGTAAATAATGAAGTAGTTTGTGCAGTTATATCTTAACTCAGTATTTAAATAAGAAATTTTGAGAGTAAAAAACTTCTAGAATATAAATCATACTAGATTAGTCGTATTCGTATATATCAATACTAATTTTTCGATTCCAATTTCCTATTAAAGTCAGAGAGTCACCGTTTATAGATGGATGCCTTTGATCTGTAATTTTCTAATATATTAAATCACAAAAGAGAAGAAAGACATTACAAAAGAAGACGACATTTGTTTGCTTGTACCTTTTAAACTAGGTACTCCAATCCCTCCAAATAAACATTCTAGTTTAGAAATACAGAATCCTCTCACCCAGTATCCATTCTAAAATGTATACAGTGAGAACCAGAAAACTTTAGAATAGGTAGACGACTTATAGACTCAAGTTATGACTTTAAATAGTCCAATGAACACTGAACATGAGACAAAAATTGCGCAGCGAGTTTTTTACTTTGTTAGGAAAATATTTTTTTTGGTAGGACTATAAACTTATTATGAAATATCGTCTATTTGTATTCCGCGGTTTTCTGATTCTCCCTGTAGAAAATACCAGTATAAATTCAAAATATATTTATCCACAAAGAATGAGACTTCAGAGACGACTGTACAGAATTTATACTTTCTGTTTCCTTTTATTCAAGTTCTCTTCAACAGTAAACTTTTTTTATTTCTTTGTCACATCGTTAAATAAGGTATTAAAAGATTTATTTCAATTAGATGACCTAATATAATCTAGGAATTTTCACAATAAATGAGTTCCGGGTCGTCTTTACAGTCTCTTTCTTTGCGGGTAACATATGGACTTGTAAAAAAAAGAGTTAACACAAGAAAATTTGTTAAAAGATAGTTTAACGACAAATGCTTTGTTTCTGCAATGAAGGTAGAAAATTTGTCCAGAAAGATAATTTTTATTTCTTTTTCTAGAAAACCCATACAAAACGTTTTCCATGTTTAATTACTGTAATATTTTATTTTTTGGAAAGAAGTCTACACCCCCCCCTTGTGCCTTGGAATTGACCCCAAAATGAGTAAAATGAACTTTTTTACCTTTTTATTGCAGTAGCAGGCGTTAAATTCTCCGTAAATAGTTTTCAAAACACAGATACTCCAACTAAAATATTAAGTATTATTAGTCCGGGTTATAGAACAAGCTCTAACTTGCTGTAACTACGACTATGATTTTCAGACATAGCTCTGATTTCAAAATTGGATCAACCTCGTTCATTAGTCTCAAGTCATGGCATTTGATAGCTGTGACTTCGAGTCGTAGCTAAGCTGTAATCCAAGCTGCGAAGTCATAAATTTGACAGCTGAAAATAAAATCTTACTGGGCATTTGTACAAAAAGCGATCTCTTTAATAAAGTCGTTTTTTATATAAGGACTAAATCTTTACAAAGAATAATTGTATGACAAAATTCCAAAATACTAAATTCTGAAAATTTCATCATATTTTGTTGGCAAATTTTCAATCATTTGTTTATTAACAATTTAGATTTAATTGCAATATGAATTTAATCAATTATCTTTAAAATTTGCAAACAAAATTAACTATTCTTATTTGATAAACTAAAAGTACAACAATATAACACAATATTATATTCGATTTTTCATGTTAATGGCTGAATAAACGTTCCAATTTCATTAGGATTCTGTAAATAATGGCGTCCAGTTTATTCCCATTAGCTGTGATTTGGCTGTGAAGTCGGAGCTAAATCCTAGCTGAGGTATGATTTGGATCAGCTGAAATTTTGCTACGATTAGAAGTCACACCTAAGGTCTGATCTAGCTGTGTCCATTGACTAGAACACTCAGACAGCTTTAACTAGCTACAGCTCAGCTGTCAAGTCAAAGCTACAGCTCTATAGCCCGGTTCGTTTATCGAGCTGTAACTTGCTTTGACTCTGACTATGATTTGAGATCATAGCTACAAGGTTAGATTTCAGATCATAGTCAAAGCTCATTCATAAGTCAAAATTTTGAGGTTGGATTTAGTATGATTTCAGATCTAGTCAAAGTACAAGTAATTTGTTTTATAAATCCAATCTAAGCTGCTCTGACTATGATTTGATGACAGCTGGCCTTCCTCTGACAGCAAAAAAATAAAATTTTGTGGGGCATTCATATTTTCTCGACCGCTTTAAAAAGTCGTCTTTGATTTTTGGCCTTAAAATTGTAAAATGATTGATAAATTAGAAAGATGGATAGACTAATAAATACATAGATAGATAGATAGAGAATAAAAGATGAAGAAAATAAAGAGAATAACAGAAATAATCTTTAAAAGGAAATATCTGATAAAAAGGTTTATTTTTGTTTTAAAAAAATCTTTTTTTTGTATTCAAAATAAAAATAAATATTCTTAAGAAAATTTTTATTTTTAAAAGTATTTATTAAAAAATATTTTTTTAAATTTATTAGTTAAAAAATAAAAAAATTATCTATTTTAAAAAAATATTATTTTTAGGTTTTTTAAAAAATCTTAGAAGTATTTTCATTTTTCTGAACTATGCATCTTGGCATATTATTTCTGGTCTCTATTTTCATGTTTTGCAATTTTAGTAGTTTTAATGTCTGCTTATTTGTACCCAATATCATGTGAAAACCTAAAAATGGCGAATAGTTTGTTCCCATTTGCTGTGAAGTCGAAGCTAAATCCAACCTCAGGTGTGATTTCCATCAGCTGATGTTCAGCTGATATTTAGCTCCGACTTCAGATCTAACCTAAGCTTCGATCTTGCTCTGATTTTGGACTAACGAATACAAAATCATAGCTAAGCTAGGAAGTCGCAGCTAAATCATAGCTAGAACCGGACAAACAAACCGGGCTTATGACCCGGGATATTGTTTACTGTACAGTGATCAGTGTACAGTGTACAGTGTACAGTGTACACTGTACACTGTACATTGTTCAGTGTACATTGTGCATTGTACTATACTGTTTCGTTCATTGAGATCTGACTTTAGAAAAGAAACAACTTTTTTGTTTGTTTTTAAAATATAAAGAAAAAATTTTAGTTCAAGTAAAAATTTGGCAGCCCTGTCAGAATTATGAAGATACAGGGTAGCCCACAAGTTTTACAACAAAACGGCTTTGATTTGTGAAACTATAGCAATCATGCATGTCGCATGATTCTTAAAACAATCATTAATTCTCCCATTTCTAGCCAATAACATGGTCTGCCATTTATTGTGCTGCTATATTACCTGAGATATTTTATATAGAATTTCGTTCATATTTCAACTTATTAAACAAAAATAAAATGGTAGAAATCTGTAATATTCATCATAACTCTGGTAATATTGAAAGCACAAAAAAGACGAACTATATTTTGTAAATCCAAGGAGTAGGAATATTTTATGATTATTAACTTTGAAAATGACAAATAAGTGAGGCAAACTATTTTAAAGATCAAAGACGACCTTAAAGTCGTCTTGCTACTGTCATATTTCGTGGGACATACTGTATAACAATTCAGAAAACCTTTACAGAATCTAGTAATAAACACTTATTAAGTCACTTAGAAAGTCTGATTACACTGCATAATTTCTGTTTCCCATGATCATTGCACTATTTAACGTCATAACTTGAGACTCAACGTCGTCTTCCAATTCCAGAATCTTCTGGCTATCACTGTAAAAGAGGTGACGAATTTGGATTTCGTGGATCCTCTGATACCAATGTTATTGAAACGCTAAAAATGTTTAATATTCTAAACAATAAAAAATGTTGTTTCTTTAAAACTTGTGGAGCCCTAATTTTGTGTAAAAGAAAAGAGAGGATTCCTGGGAATAAATCTTTTCTGCAAAATTGAGCACAGCTACTCAGAGAGTTAATTTGATATAATTAATTTCATTAATAAAATTAGACAATTTATTTTAGAAGCTTTTTTCAGAATCATTAAAGGGCTAGAAACTTTTGAATTAAATATAAATCGGACTAAACTCATTCAGACTTATCTATGTTGGTTTCGTAATTTTAAAAGNCCCCCCCCCCCTACAGAATCCTTATGTCCGCCCCTGAAGAAGCACCTGCATAAACAACATTTTTTGGGAATCCATTCTTAAGAATGAACAGTGAAGGGCTAGAAGATGCACCCTACATTTATACAGAGGGGGGGTGTCCTCTAAAATTCAGGAAATCCACCCAAGACTTCAAGCCTATACTGCTGACTCGTGAAGGACATGAATAATTAATATATTAAACAAATATTATTATTTTTATTAATAAGTGTTTATGAAAAAAAAATTGCTGAACTTGCTGAATTCGATCTTTGAGCTCAGGTTTCCGTGAAGGCCGATAATGTTGTTGCAAGATTGATAATTTTATCAATTCTAATCTTTAAACACAACACCATTCATGTTTCTCAACTTTATTTATAAATTTGAAATTAAAGGGATTGATTTGATATGAGAAAATAAGGGTTTGTGTTATTTATGTTCCAATTATCGCAGAGGTGTGTAATTTCTTCAACTATTTTACATCCCCTTAATTTATAATATTTTTTCCGCAAATGTTGGATGTGTTTGCGGAGAGTGCAAAACTTTATTTGCTGAATTTGGGAAAATAGACGATTTTTAGGGAAAAAAGTATCGATCAGGATTAGCAAACTTGCCTTTTGATATGTAATTTTATATTTGTTACCAGAGCATCAAAAACATTTCCCCCACCCCTGGATGAGGTGGGGAAGCAAAGTGATTAAATACTAAAGTGAGCCATTTACTCCTCTTTAATATCATTGTGATTTGGCATTACCATCACAATGTATAACTGCTGTGTCTCCAGTTTACAATATATAACTGCTGTGTCTCCAGTTTACAATATATAACTGCTGTGTCTCCAGGACTCCCTTTGTTTACAAACACAGACTTAGAAATTGTATTTAACTTAAATTTAGATTTACGTAAATTAAGATTTCAGAAGTGAATTTTGCCTTTTTTAAATTTTCTAATATCTAACAAAAAAAAATTTCTAATTTAATATTTCTTGTTTACCTTTGCTGATTTACCCAGGGATAAAAATGTAACAGACAAACATCCCAGATAACACCAACTTTTTTGAGGTCTGGCTCATCCTGCAATACATATTACTTTTATCTTTTATTTATTCATTTATTTCTAATAGTTTTTTTCCTTCAAAATAATGTTAAAACAAAAAAATAATATTTTATTTAAGTGTTTTGATATTCTTTTATCATTATTTATTCTGCCCTAAACTATTATTCATTAAAAATAAAATGTCCTCCTTGCAAACATGCCGATGTCAAACATCAAAAGTCCAGAATTATTTAGCCGACATTTTCGCCATCGGCACATATAGTCGGTTTAATTGTTTCCTGAGCTGAAAACTATAGAATGGTAGATTTTGAGATTAATCTAACCTTTTTCTTAATATCGAGACTAACCTAATCTTGTACTTGTATCCTGAAAAGTGTATAAAATTCAACCAATCAGAGTCGCGTACATGAAGCCGATAAATTTGAAATTTTGCGCGCAATTTAAGATTATATTCAGAAACGGGAGGGACTCTCTAATTTAAAAAAACCGGTTTTTGATTTTTCTCTACTATATCCAAGACAGAACGGTTTAAGAAGAAGATCAAAAGTATGTCCATTAGATACATAGATTAAGTAATCGGGATTAGGGATATTCATTCTTAAGTTTTGAGCTCTGGGTTGTTCTAATTTTTATCTTTAAAACATTAAATCATCCAACAATTTCATATTTGAATTAGTCCGGTGTAATCAAAGGCAAAAGCGTTCCGATATTTTAAAGACACAGTTAAAATTGATGCAACTTTATATAGCAATCTGGATCAATGTTGGATAACAGAAGTGTGCCTTTTAACAGAGCTTCCTACCCTGCAGATGTCTTTTTCGTGCATTTTCTGAACTGCGATCCCGTAGATTTGTTCAGCTTGGGAACATGAATAATCTACTTCAAGATTCTTTAATATAGAGGCAGGTAGCTGCGTCTCTTCTGTGAGACAACCCTCGGGTGGCGTGAAGCACCCAGGCTCGTCAGGGTTAGGGTCAGTACAGCCTGGTAGAGCCTTGTCCAAACTGTAAACTCTTTCCTCCATTACTCCTGGAAATTCAAAATATGTAGATACTATAGTGAAAACCAGAAAACTGTGGAATAGGAAGACCACATTTAGCAAAAATTAAGTGTATTTGATGGTGTTACAAAGCAAATAATTTTACTAGTAACTTATCTAATCAGTTATTAACTGAAATGGGCTGTGTCTCCTGTTTAAAAAGTATAACTGCTAACTGCTGTATCTCCTGTTTACAATGTATAACTGCTGTGTCTCCTGTTTCCAATGTAATAACTGCTGTGTCTCCAGTTTACAATATATAACTGCTGTGTCTCCTATTTACAATATATAACTGCTGTGTCTCCTGTTTACAATGTATAACTGCTGTGTCTCCTGTTTCCAATGTATAACTGCTGTGTCTCCAGTTTACAATATATAACTGATGTCTCTCCTATTTACAATATATAACTGCTTTGTCTCCTGTTTACAGTGTATAACTGCTGTGTCTCCAGTTTACAATATATAACTGCTGTGTCTCCAGTTTACAATATATAACTGCTGTGTCTCCTTTTTACAATATATAACTGCTGTGTCTCCTGTTTACATTGTATAACTGCTGTGTCTCCAGTTTACAATATATAACTGATGTCTCTCCTATTTACAATATATAACTGCTGTGTCTCCTGTTTACAGTGTATACCTGCTGTGTCTCCTGTTTACAATGTATAACTGCTGTGTCTCCTATTTACAATATATAACTGCTGTGTCTCTTGTTTACAGTGTATAACTGCTGTGTCTCCTGTTTACAATGTATAACTGCTGTGTCTCCAGTTTACAATATATAACTGCTGTGTCTCCTATTTACAATGTATAACTGCTGTGTCTCCTGTTTACATTGTATAACTGCTGTGTCTCATGTTCAATTGACTATTTAAAGTCATATCTTGAAGTCGTTTTTCTCTTCCAGAGTTTTATAATTATCACTGAATCAAAACATATTTTTTGCAATTTAGAAGTGATATAAAACTTCTCTTAAAGGGACTGTAGACATTATTCAAGTAACCCTTCATTTATAGAGTGGTTTGGTTCCAACTATATAACTATAAAATATGGCACTTGGAAATCTGCTGACATTTAAGCGGAAAAACTTGAATAGTTCTTTGCAGCCAGCAGTACGCCGCGCTGTACGGAAATAATTTGGATGCAGCCTAGAATGACAAATTAAAAAATAAACTGCCGTGAATATAGTTATTTTATGAAACTATACTTTATCATTCTTCCTCACTTCATCGTGAATTTCATAATAAACGTGCTATAAAGTAATCATCGTGCTATAAATAGCTGTTTATTTTAGCACGTGTGCTATAAAGTTTTGATTGGTTCCCGGATTTTCTCCAAAAAAAAATACGATATTTCCAAAATATTTTTTTCAGTTGAAATGAAAATAAAATTGATATCAACTTTATATTTTGACTTCTGCTTTGTTTCAAAGCTTATTTGATCTGTAGAAATTACTATTGAAATAAGTACACAAACTTTTCATAAAATTACCTTTAACATTATTATTTTGGCACGACGTACTTCAATTTTTTTGGACTAAAATCTCAATATCTCGAAGGTTCTCGCATTTTTAGGTTATATTTTGTACCTCGCTATAGCTCAGTACAAAAATAAATCTAAAAAGACTTGAACCTTCTCGATAAAGAGAAAATTTCTATCCAAAAACTTTATAACACTGCGAACCAAAATAACAGTGTTATAAATAGCTATTATAACTATAATATTTTTAAAAAGATTTAAAACGAAATCTTACCATTTATGACTGTACTAATTTTGTAATAAGTAGATTCCTGAGGTTTAAAGTAATTATGAACTTTCTTATTGCTCTCAAAATCCGCAATTTTTCTCAGAATTTGGTCGAGCACGTCACGTGACTTCTCGACACCGGGTCGCCAAAATTCTTCGCTGATTCGAAATGTTTCGACAGAAAACTCTCCGCGTAGAGGGCACATATCAACCTGGCAAACAGTTACATTATTGTTTCCAGCTGATTTTCCACCACAAACTCAATTTTCTAATCCTTTTATCTTTTCAATCGACCGTTGTAGACCTTTGATATTTCAAATTAGATATATACTCTCAAAAACTATGTTTTAAAAATTTTGACACACAATAGGTTTTTAAATTTTTGCAATCGAGTAAAAAGGCTATCGAATTTAGAGGGGGGGGGGGGGGGGGATTTTGTGCAACCTCCTAAAGTTGGGTTGATTTATACATAGATTCATTTTTAAATATCAATTTCAATTTCTTGACCTTTAAGAACAAGGTAATTTCGATGATCACTAGCATTAACAAAAATTATTTTTTCAACATTTTTAAAGTCCTTCTTTGATTTGATTTTACCCCCTTACACCTATATTTCACAAAAAAGAAGGGGTTAACATTCATTTAAATTACTGGCCCGTGTTGCCTTACATTGTTTGTATGCATAATGTATAACTTGCTATAACTGCTTAAAGTTCGGCCCAGTTGCAGTAGTTGAAATGGACCGGAGTGTACAGTACGGGCTTCAATTATTTTAAAAGTTATAAGTTATAATTTGTTATGCTAATTTTATTTGATGCATTAAGTCGTTTATAATTTTGCATATTATTCGGAGAAACGTAGTATTAAACTGGTATTTTCCATTGGAACGTGTAGAAAGGCCATTCAATTGCACTTTATTCCAACAGGTTTAAATACGATTTTTATATGATTACATCATGGATAAAATATACTTTATAAAGGGACTGTAAGCGTACTTTCAAGCGTAGTGGGTTTCAATGGAGAGGATAAGTGCAATTGGTAAGGGTTTAATGCTAAGATATCTGCTTTATTTATATAGGACTTAACCAACAACACATATTTATTCATATCTGTGCAATGTTTAAACAAGTAGAAATAACAACCAATTTTAATATTAATTGTCGTGTAGAATTTTTAAAGCCAAAATATTTTAAATTGTAAATCATGTCGAGAAGGAGGGGGGGGGGGAGGAGGGGTGCCATTTACTCCTCTTTAATATCATTGTGATTTGGCATTACCATCATGACAGTCCAGTACATGACGTAAAAAAAAACAATGGACTTAAGACAGACAATATGCATCTAGACAACAAGGGCCGTTAAGACAGACAATTTGCAACTAGACAACAAGGGATTCAGCCAATTTGTAAACTAGAAAACAAGGGATTCAGCCATTATGTAAACTAGACAACAAGGGGTTTAGACTATATGTAAACTAGACAACAAGTTAAGATAGTTTGTAAACTAAATAACATGAAGTTTAGACAATTTATGAACTAGACAACAAGGGAGTTGAAATTAGAAAATATATAAGAAAGAATAATATTTATTTCTGTAAATTTTATTGTTTAGCTTGTTCAGATCAAACTAACCTGTAAACAAGAAGATGTTTTCAAGAATACAAGAAGTAAGAGAACAAACATATTCATTATTTTTCATCTGAAATTATTTTAAAATCTTTATATTTTAATAGCAATACGAATTGGAAAACTATCAGCATTTAAACGTATTGATGCTTAAACCTGAAAAGCGAAAATTTGAAATTTGAGTCACTCTAATGTGGCTCAGTAACATTTCGTCTAGTACACTTTCGTCTAAGTTCACTTTTGTCTAGTTCATTTTCGTCTAGTTCTTTTTTGTCTAGTAACATTTGGTCTAAGTAACATTTCGTCTAAGTAAAATTTGGTCTAAGTAACTTTTGGTCTAAGTAACATTTGGTCTAAGTAATTTGGTCTGAAAAAAATGTCAAGTGATTTTATATATACACTGCAAAAAAAGAAACCCGTGAAACAAAATCAAGAAATCCTCAATTCGTATAAGAGAAATTCTCCACTCTTCTAAAACACGTTGAACTGAGAGGAACTCAATGGCGGGATTAATTATGATACTCAACCATTACTTTTGTAGAACTTTTGTAGATAAGTACTTCAGACCAAATTCCTTACTAAAAATTACTTATACCAAAAGTTACTTGGACAAAATGTTACTTACTCCTTTCTTAAAGTTAGTTAAACCAATTCTGTAGTTTTAGACCAATTTACTTACTAAAAGTTACTTAGACCAAATGTTACTTAGACCAAANGTTGTTTATGCACATGCGCATTGGTTTCCACAAATTAGTTTGGCAAATCAAAGACGATCTTTGTTAACCTCAAATATTTTTTTGCAAAATTTAAAAAATCATGTTTTTTCCAAAAATCTGCCGAAAAATATTTTTTAAAATTTAAAAATAATATTTTCTAAAAAACACTTTTTAGAAATAAAATATCAATATTTTCGTAAAAATATTTTTTTTTTATTTTTTATTTTTGAATTTTTTATAATGAAATTTCATTTTTACAAAAAATGAACCTTTTTTCGATTTTATCATTTTTTATTATTTTTTTTTATTTTTTATTCTTCATCTTATTTTTTTCTATTTATGTTTTCATCTATCTAACTATTTATCTATCTATCTCTCTCTCTCTCTCTCATAATTTGAGCCAAACCCAACTAATCGTACGATCTAGGGTAGATAATCTAGGGTAAATCCACCCGTGCGGGTGGATTTATTTATCCTGCTATTAAGACATCGCGGCGTTAACGTTAATAGCACGATTTACACCTCTAATGAAACACTAGGGTAGATAATCTAGCCTTAAATCCACCTGGCAGGATTTATTAATCTTGCGATTTGGCTTCAACGAAGCAGCCTTAACTCAAGCACTCCTTGAATATTTACATTTCTGCTGGGGAACTCTGTAGAACCTGTTCTTAACATTATTTTAAAATCCTACTTTTTTATGTTTCCAGGAAATGGTGGGTCCCCTCCCCACTCCCAAAGCTAGTTGAATATACATGAGTCTTATGAGTGTGTTAAAAGTGGTTAAAAGAATGCATATTTGAGAATAAAATTAATTTTGGTAATAGCTTGCTTCGCACCGTTATTGGGCAACAAACTTATCTTTGAATTTTAAACTTGTCCAAAAAATACACCATATGGTTATCCCTGTATATAACAAGTTTCATTTTGACAAAAGCATGGATAAAAAAGTTAAAATTTCAATAATACTTTCAAGAAAAATAAAACATTTGTTTTAGTATACAGCTATAAATAATTAGCATTCAAATTAATTCCCATTGCAGAACAGCCTGCATAAATGATAAAATTGCAAAAAGCTACGTATAAACAGAAATACAATCTGTTAGCCCCCCCCCCCCCCTACCTTTAAATTATAATGGCACTAGGATTACTTTTAAAAAACTCTTCACATTTCGCAGATGTCTTAATAATCAACTAGTGACATTCTTTAGTTTAGTTTGACTTTTAAAGGTTTACACAGGGCTCATTTAAAGCTTAAATTGTAAAAGGTTGAATCTTGAAAATCCCTCCCTTTTCTATAAACCTTTTCTTACGTTTTCTTCCCTCTCTCTTCTATAAACCATTTCTTACTCTTTCTTCCCTACCTTTTCTATAAACAATTTCTTACTCTTTCTTCCCTCCCTCTTCTATAAACCTTTTCTTACTCTTTCTTCCCTCTCTCTTCTATAAACCTTTTCTTGCTCTTTCTTCCCTCTCTCTTCTATAAACAATTTCTTACTCTTTCTTCCCTCCATCTTCTATAAACCTTTTCTTACTCTTTCTTCCCTCTCTCTGCTATAAACCTTTTCTTACTCTTTCTTCCTTCCCTCTTCTA
Organism: Eurytemora carolleeae; assembly: GCF_000591075.1. NCBI lineage: Eukaryota > Metazoa > Arthropoda > Copepoda > Calanoida > Temoridae > Eurytemora > Eurytemora carolleeae. Next base: position 85,277 of record NW_019397174.1, read on the forward strand.
TAAACCTTTTTTTACTCTTTCTTCCCTCCCTCTTCTATTCACGTAGCACCGCGAAAAAAAAACTCAAACGAAGACGACTCTCGTCCAAACCTTAAGCGGAAACTACAAACAGGTTTTTTGTCTATTAATAAACTACATCGTGCTCGCAGCTCCCGCCATTTATCGCTCATTGCTGCAAAAATCCGCCGGTACCTGTGATTCTTATTTCGTGAAAGTATAAAATTGTTTCGTGAGAGTCGTGAAATTCTTTGTGTCCATTTATATAAAGTGAAACTTTAATTCCACAAATTTATAATCTTATGACTTGCCAAGTTATTAATTGCTATAAACACGGAATAAGAGATGATATTTGTTGGATGAGACATCCATTTAACGTATTATATTGATCCTTGACAATATTAAGATAAATGGTAGTTATATTAAAATTCCGTCCGTCCCAGATGGGCTAGGGGGCCGAGCGCTGCGGCCACGGGTTAGGTTAAGTTAAGACAATTCTTGTCAGACCCATGTACAAAATTGATAGGAGGGGGGGGGGCACGGGGGAGGTCCAAAAATCGTATACTAGGAATATACCGAGGTGTAAATCGTGCTATTAACGTTAATGCCGCGATGTCTTAATAGCACGATATGTAAATCCACCCGCACGGGTGGATTTACCCTAGATTATCTACCCTAGATTGTACGATTAGTTGGGTTTGGCTAAAAGATGAAGAATAAAAAATAAAAAATAATAAAAAATGTGGGTCTGTCCTAGTATACGATTTTTGGCCCCCCCCCCCCCC
>NW_019397174.1:86084-96878 GCF_000591075.1 Eurytemora carolleeae
TTAAGACCCATGTACAAAATTGATAGGAGGGGGGGGGGGGGGGGGGGGTCCAAAAATCGTATACTAGGAAATTACCAAAAATTGGTTTGACCAATAGGTGAACTGTTTAGGACGTAAACATCACAATTCGCACTACGCTTTTTCGGCCATTTAAACAGCCTAAATATGTCACATTAAATAAACTTAGTTTGTCACTTATTATTCATTATGAGTTTGATATACGGAAAATACAAGAGTATATATTCTAATACTCGCTCTTACTTGCACTAGACTTAGACTAGTTTAATTTGACAGGGTTTTACACATGGGTTACAGATGTGGGGTCTAAACAGGGGTAATTCATCAGAAATATATTTTAAATGTTATAATATCCATTTTAATTTATGGCACGTGAACATGATATGTATATTTAAAATTCTGAGACGACCCGCCCCCCTAATTTATCCTGACTAAAATCGGAAAGCATATATTTTTACGTCGTATGAGGGGAAGGGGGAGGGGAACAGCTGATTTCTAACCTAAGCTTGCACGATCACAGGTTTCGAGATTTAAGCAGGTTTTTGCGTCATAGCAGCAACCATATCTAGCTTGCACTTGCGTAGAAAGATACATATATTGACCCAAACGTGCCACACCTTATGATAAAATATAATAATTAATGAAATGATAAAAGATATTAAAAGTAACAAATATAATAGAAAACGGAATTGTAAGAGACAAAATTAAATTTGTAAGGAAAAAGTATAGCAATTAATCGAAATTGGCCGATTTCGCGTGACAATTTGGGACTCATGCCAGAAAAAACCTTTAATATAAACATCAAAAAAATAGTTTCAGATTTTTAAAGTATAAAAAGACTTAAGATATTATAACCCAAAGATAGGTAACATGCAGGTGTCGAATTGTAAAAAGTACATTGAAAACTGCAGAAAACTTGGAATTGGAAGACGACAATTAATCAATAGTTAAGTGTATTTGATGTTTCTACAAAACAAATAGTTTTTACAGGTATCTTATTAGATCACTTATAAAGTTATAAATGGGTCTGAAACAGCACATTATTTTGAATTGAACTGTGTTTGCACTTCATATGTGTTCAATGGACTATTTAAATTCATAACTTGAGTCTATTCCAGAGTTTTCTGATTCTCACTGTAATTGTTAATATTGAATACTTCCCAGGTAACAGTCTTGCGGAAATTCCGAGGAAATTCTCAGGAATATTTCCTGGGAATCTGCGGAAATTCCCAAGAATCTTTTACAGGAACATCCAGTGAAAATGTCGACAGCAATTCCGAGGAATTTCTCATAACCCATTCCCAGGAATTTCTTGAAACCCATTCCCAGGAATTTCTTGTAACCCATTCTTGAAAATTTCATGTAACCTGGAGAATTTCTCATAACCAGATCTGAAGAATTTATTGTAACCAATTCCAGTGAATTTATTGCTACCATTTCTGCAGAACAATCGGAGAAAATGTCGACAAAAGTTGTGGAAATTCTTGGGAATTTCCAGAGAAAAGTTCTTCAGAACCAATTCCTGGGAATTTCCTGGGAACTATTCCCAAGATTTTTGCAAGAGTTCCTCTAGAATATCTTGACATATTCTCAGCATATTCCAGTAAATTCACTGACCAAGACTTAGACCCAATAGCAGTGAATAACTTAAAATCTATCTATTTTGCCCCTCCAACTTCTTCCAAGTCAGAATGTTATAGTCATTTTTGATCTTACTGAAGTTGTCATGTATTTTGTTTATTATATAATTGAATTGTCAAGAAACATTTTTAAATTTTACAATTTTTTCAAAATATTTTTTAAAAAGATGGTTCTGAATTAAATTTTTATTTTTTATCAATAAGGATGCAAAGAAAAAAAGATTTAGTTAGGGCAGTACAGAAAAGAAGAGAACCTCAGAGACACCTACTGGAGAAAAACAGAACTTGAGAATTCTGTGATGAACTCCTGAGAATTTCTTGAGAAGAATTCCAGAGAAATTCTCAGGAATTTCTCGAAACTAAGTCTTTTATTTTGTTCTCCAAAAAATTGTAAAATTGTTAATCAAGCCCTGAGAATTTCTCAGGAATATCTGGAGATATACTCTAAAGAAATTCTCAGGAATTTCTCCAGGAAAAATTCCTGAGAAACTCTGAGGAATTTCTTGAGACTATGTCTTTTATTCAATTCCCCAAAAAATCCATAAAATTGATGACCAAGACCTGAACATTTCTCAGAAATTTCCGGAGAAATATTTTGTAGAAGTTCTCAGGAATTTCTCCATGAAAAATTTCTTGGGAAGAATTCACAAAACTCTGAACCCTTAAAAATCTCTGGAATTGGGGATCAATTTCGGAGAATTTCTCAAGAATCAGTCACAAGAACTTGTTAAATGGACATAGTGTTTTATATTCCAAAAAGCAGTGGAAAGATGGCAATGCCTGATTCATAAGTGTACCATAAAAGCGTTTTCTGCTCATGATATGAATTAGATATCAATGTTAATAATTTTGTTAACTTATTGTGCTTTCTCTACAAAATGGACTTCTGCATTTCTACTACAGAAATGCATTAAGGAATTTTCAGACTTTAAAACTTTTAACCATTTAAAAACGACAATATCTTCCACTTTATGGATTAGTTAACTAGGTTTTGAGGATACAGTGGCAGTGAATAGGTCATTGTCATATTTGCATGGAGGGTTACTTGAAATTACAGTCCCTTTAAAGGAATGTTTTCGATATTGTGTATCAGGTTTTAGAACAAATTTTTATTCCATTTCAAAAATCGTTCAATAAAATATGAAAATGTTTCAAAATTTGTTGATTTTCCAGCTGAAACTCTCATTCACAAAGAATTTAGTTTATGCCCGTCTCTGATCATGATTAGGGCTGGGCTAAGTTTAGTTAATAAGACGGCGGTTTTCAAAAATAAAAGGAAGATCGTCTGTTAACGTACAGCAAAAGCCGTTAGTTTTTAAATCGTTAATGAAACAGATTAGCTGTTTTTGAGAAAAAAAATTAATGGTTGGAAACGAAAACAAAACAAATTTATATATTTTTAAAGGGTAAATTTTGTTTCTTTCTGCTTAAAATTGAATGAAACTTGTAAAATAAAATAATATTTTTTACACGTTTTGAAGTTTTTAAATTTTGTCTTCTGTGTTCACAACATTTTTTTGGCACTTGAGCCATTAACATCATTAATACTGTAATTGACCGTTAAAGGCTGTGCCATTAATGATTTCATTATATGTTAACAAAATTTCTGACGCTTAGCACCCTTGAATCTGTAATAACTGTACTGTAAACAACTGGAGCTGTTGTCAAAAATTAGTTAGTTAATAGTTAACGCCGTTAATATAATTGATATACTTAACTAAATGAAACTTTTATAAAAACAGGGGGTTTATAATTAGACTGGAGGGATTAAGATTTGCTTCCAGGAGGTTAATAATTTCACTAAAGGGATTCAGATATGCTTCAGATATTTGAATTCCTCCAATTGAATGTGAACCCCAGAAATAGAATCTAGATGTGTTATCTGAATCCCTCTAGTGAAATTACAAACCACCAGGATGTATATCTTATAGTGTAAGAAGCAAATAATTAGAACAAGTAATTGAGTCTTTGCCTAAAATGTATCTTTTTTTTTCTTCAATATTTCTTTAAAATGTTCAACTTTTATCAAGTTTGTACAAAAATATTTCATTCTCGTACACATTCAAATGGCGCTCCCTGTCTTTTGACATTTAACCCAGATGACAGAATTATATAAAAGGAGAATAATTTCTTCATTCTTCAGTTCAACTCTGTAGCTTGGCAGATAAAGAACCATGAAGTGTATGGTAAGCAAGGATTTTTTATGAATTAAATTAAAAGTTAAAGTTTTTGTAATAATTTGTTGACTTTATTCCAAAAAAAAACTTTTGAAAAAGATATTAAATTGTGAACTTAATTTGACACTAAAACCATACCAGTTTAAACTCATAATTCTACATTTTAGATTGCCCTTGTACTCCTCGGAGTTGCTGCTGCTGAGGCTAGTTATGGTTATGGAGGATATGGCAGAAGTTATGGCGGCTATGGAGGATATGGTGGATATGGAGGATATGGTGGATATGGACATGGATATGGACATGGATATGGCAAGAGGTCTGCTGAAGCTGAGCCTGAACCAACTGCTGTAGCTGCTGCTGAACCTGAAGCTGATGCCTCCTATGGATATGGAGGATATGGCAGAAGTTATGGTGGATATGGAGGATACGGCAGAAGCTATGGTGGATATGGACATGGTTATGGCCATGGGTATGGCAAGAGGTCTGCTGATGCTGAGCCTGAACCAACAGCTGTAGCTGCTGCTGAACCTGAAGCTGATGCCTCTTATGGATATGGAGGATATGGCAGAAGTTATGGAGGTTATGGAGGATATGGCAGGAGTTATGGTGGATATGGACATGGCTATGGCAAGAGATCTGCTGATGCTGAACCAGAAGCTGATGCCTCCTATGGTTATGGAGGATACGGCAGAAGTTATGGAGGATATGGAGGATACGGCAGAAGCTATGGTGGATATGGCAGTTATGGACATGGATATGGCAAGAGATCTGCTGATGCTGAGCCCTCTTATGGATATGGTGGCTATGGTGGATACAGTAGAGGATATGGGTATGGAGGTTATGGTTATGGCCATGGTTATGGATATCATGGTTAACTTTATGGTTAGTGAAATACCAAGAGTTCTGAGTTGAATTGTCTGAATTAAAATAAAAACATAAAACTATCAACTAACAGTTTTAGGGAGAGATAATGAAAGTTTTATCTTGGGTTTTTTTTACACAAAGGAATTGAATTTTTGCCACAAACTTAAATCTTCTGATTTCAATATTGTGCAAACCTTTGATATTTCAAACTTAGATTATTTTATCTATAAGTATTAATAGTTTGAAATATCTAAGGTCTACGGCATTGGGTTACAAAGATATAGAGATTTAAAACCAGAGTTTGTGGCAAAAACTCAATTCTTTTATTGAAAACTGTGGGATTTATATGTTTTCATTATTTCTAACTACTTTTACTAAAAATTTTATGTTAGAGCTTAAATAAACAAGAATAAATGTTTAGGAGCAAAAGCATTATCTAAATCCTGGGAAAAGGGGGGGGGGATAAATAGTTAATTTCTGATATATAAATATATTCTAGAAAATAATACCGTGTAAAAGTATAACATGTTTAGAAACTAAACATTTTAGTTTAAATCTTTTATATTAAACATATTGAACATGTAACCCTTTAATGATCAATATTCACTTAGTCAATGTATTGTTCAACTATGTTAATGTGATAATAATTACACCAATGTCCTTTTCTTATTATATCTAAAAGATGGATAGTCCAAAAAGGGGTTGTTGAGAAATACAATACAAAATTCAATGTGAAATTTTTATATAATTTGCCCATCCTTGTTCAAATCTGAAAAATATATAGTTGAAATATTTCATTTTACTACAATAGTTTTTAGTTTCTAAGAGATGAGCAGAGACACCAAGTGTTGTTATTTGCAACTCTGTTAAAAATGAAACATGAAGTTCTTCCCGTGATATCTCATATATTTTACACATGATATTTACAAGAATTAAAAATCTAGATATTCTGGCATTACATTACTCATGATTAACACTGGAAAATTTTCTGCAAGCACAACATGTAAAAAAACCACGAAAATTGAATAGAATTATCTCGTATATCTAACATGTTATGATTACGTTAAAATCTAGATATTCTGGCATTGCATTACTTGTGTTTAAGACAATGGCAATATGTGCGATCTTGCACTGGTATCTTTGCTACGTGCACAACATGTGAAAAACAACAGAAATTTTACTAGAATTTTTCTGCGTTTTTTACAGTTGCTTTTCATGGGATGAATCATCAAGACCGTGAAAAGTAGCCATAAGGAGGGCTGTAAATTAATCAAGTGATTTAAAATTCAGTGATGGTGCAGATGAACCAACCCTCTGTATAGAGTAAAAAAAAGTAGATAATAGTTCCACATTTATTGAAAATATATTTCGGTTTGGGTTGACCCTTGTCAGTTCCAACGATATAATAACCATCAAAATCGATAAAAAAAAATTTGTTAAAAACCACAAGAAAATAATAAAAAAAAAGATAATTGAAAAAAAATTGGGCTGTCAAATGGACAAAAGGGAAGCAAACTCAGATCATGAGATAGAAAAAAGATAATTTGCAAATATTCACTTTTAAAAAATTTTTTTTAAGACAATCATTATTCCTTGAGATTGTTTCTGTCAGCAAAATTAAAAACAAACTGATTGTATGTATTTGTATAAAATGGTGGTGGGGGTCGATCTAATTAACAAACTTTTACGTAAATCGAGGGGAGGGGGGCGGCTTGTTTAAGGAGGGGTATTTAAACCTTTTAAAGAATTGGACATAAATAATACTCTTTTTTTTTAACCAGTGAATTAAGTGAATTATCAACCAGTTCACATTGTTCACGAGCATGCTAATCTCCTTGAAAACTGTGTTTTCCTTGTTGGGAATGGGGTTGAATTAAAAAAACAACATCGAGACACCAAATAAAAAAAAATATAGTTATTTCTAAACTACATCAATAAGGGTATTATTTTTATCACTATTAAAAAGGAGATTACTAGTATAAGGGGAGTCAAACGGAAAGACCCAGTATATACATTCACCAAGATGAACAAGATAATCTGATGGAAATATCTAGGAGCCTGAAACAACTTTAAGAGTTTCTTTGAGCTGTTTTCAGATAAAAGAGATTCCATGTTCAGGCTCAAACAAGATGTCCCAATCTGTACCTTGTGGAAATCTATTTACTCTTTAAGACCCATCAGCAACGGAAGCAGTGCACAGAAAATGAGCCAAGCCACTTATGATTGCCAAAGAGAACAGAGTGTTTCTAAACATTTATGCAGATCTTTTGAGTCCTACATTCTCCATGAAGCTTGATCAAGTGAGAATCAAGATCAATTAGTTGTGGAATGGTTTTTATAGTGAGGAGTCTATAACTTATAGGATAATTCAAAACAACCCAGATGTTATTGTCAATCATGATGAAACTGATTACTTATCTCAACTGTAGTTTTTTTAATGTTTGCAATTTGATGGTGTAAACTTTAAATATTTCAAACTTTGACTATTTGATTTTGCAGAACTCAGAGCGAGTAATTAGTGCCTTTAGTTGCAAACTTAATCTTTAAATCATGTATTTGTTATAAAGTTCTAAAGTAATACATAGATTTAAATGTATGAATTTAAGTGAGCGTGAAAGATGAAAAAATCAATAATATTTCCGAGAAGAATATTCTATTTCATGAAAATTGTGGCATACTAATAACACAGCTTTTTATAAAAGAATGATAGTTTTTTGTTTTAAACCCAAAAATGACTTGAAAGTAAACAGAATAAAAAAAATTGTCTTTTCATTCAGAAAAAATACCTTTTTGTCCTGGCCTTTAAACAAGAGAAATTAAGAAAACCAAAAAATTCGAAAAAGTTATAAATCTTCTCATACACATTTTTTTCAAATCCCACAACTAAGGATAGATCATTCTCATGCTTTTAAAGAAGGATCGTAATTTAATGTGTTTGATTTACACTGAGAGTTCCACAACTGTAAAATGATGTACTGCATCTTCTGACATTTAACCCAGATGACAGAGTTGTATAAAAGGAGAATAATTTCTTCATTCTTCAGTTCAACTCTGTAGCTTGGCAGATAAAGAACCATGAAGTGTATGGTAAGCATGGCTTTTTCATAAAAAAATAATCACATCTGATCATCAAAATTGCCCAACTTTTTATTTTATTTCTAAACATGTTAAATTGCTGTACACTTAGGACCTCATTTAACTGATCACTATTACAAATTTGATTTTCACTGTCTTTAAACAAAAAAATGATTTTAACTCTTACTTTTACATAGGGTTTCCACAAAATGGCTAAATCTTTTGCGCAAAATTTGCGCAAATTTTTTTTTTGCGAATTTTTGCGCTATTTTTGCGCATGAAACGCAATGAGTTTTGCGCGGTTTTGCGCTATTTTTTTTTGCGCAATTTGCGCAAAATTGGAAATTTTTTTTGCAAAATTTGCACATGAAACGAAATTTTAGCTTTGCGAATTAAAATAAAAACATAAAACTATCAACTAACAAGCTGTAGCTGCTGCTGAACCTGAAGCTGATGCCTCTTATGGATATGGAGGATATGGCAGAAGTTATGGTGGATATGGTGGATATGGAGGATATGGCAGAAGCTATGGTGGATATGGACATGGTTATGGCAAGAGGTCTGCTGAAGCTGAGCCTGAAGCTGATGCCTCTTATGGATATGGAGGATATGGCAGAAGTTATGGAGGATATGGAGGATATGGCAGAAATTATGGTGGATATGGCAGTTATGGCCATGGTTATGGCAAGAGATCTGCTGATGCTGAGCCCTCTTATGGATATGGTGGTTATGGTGGATACAGCAGAGGATATGGGTATGGAGGTTATGGTTATGGCCAAGGCTATGGATATCATGGTTAACTCTATGGTTAGTGAAATACCAAGAGTGCAGAGTTGAATTGTCTGAATTAAAATAAAATTATAAAACTATTAAAATGACAGTTTTTGGAGAGAATATTTTATGGAGTGTAGATGAAGGTAAAGGGTAAAAAGTAATAAATGACACTGATCACCATAATTTTTTTTGCAAACCCGGATAAGAGAGAGATAAAAGTTCATTGTTTAAACGAAAATCAAGAAAACATTATATGTAAAAAAGCATCGTTTGAAGGGAAAATATATGCAGAGTAAATGTTGTTAAAAAAGTATGTTCCAGTTAACAGGATGATAATCAAACCTTTACTTTATGTTCTTTGCACTTTGTTTTTGCTCAAAAATTGGTTTCTTGGTACCTTGGACATTTTGCTCTCAACAAAACACAATAAGATTGAAGGGTGTACAAAACATTTGATAATATGTTTAATTTAGAAATAAATTTACTGACAACATTTTTAATTGCACTAAAAATATTATTTTATGAGCTTAGATAAACAGAATAAAACGTTTTGTAATACATTTAAGAGTCGACAAGGAATTGATTTTTAATCTAAAGAAAACATAGATTGCTCCATTCTTTCTTGCAGGATTGGTTTAAGAATAATGGCTACTAAGCATTTCTCAATCTGAAGAGTGTAATTAAAACCCCTCTGAAATACCAACTTCTCTAAATCCCAAATATCACCCTTGACTTTATAAAAATCAATTGCCTTATTTTTTGGAATTTAATTTTGAAACACTTTAAAAAAAGTTATCATTTACTTTTGGAATCAATTTCCAAGAAAACATCCCTGTAGGCCACCTAATGATGTCCATGTTGTAATTTGTATATTTTAATTCATGTATATGAAATATAATTCGATAGATTGAATCTAATTTGTGATTAATGAACAGAATTTGAGATTCAGAATTTCTAATTCAATGATTAGTAAAATGGAATTCAAGAGACAGAATCTATTTGCCACAAACTTGGAGTTTCCCATCCCCATATCTTGTTACGCTGAGTGCAAAAACCTTTGATATTTCAAACTTAGGTTTTTTGATCTAGAAGAATTCATAGTTTGAAATATCTAAGGTCTACGACATTGGGTTGAAAAGATTTTCTTAGTTGAAACACATATTCATTTATATCTTTTGTAAACTTGGTTAATTGCTATTGGTCCGAATGTTTAAATTGCACAGTGCACCACAAGAACATTAAAGTGGTTCTATGGAGTTCCCCAATACAAATTTTAGGCAAATTGGTCTACCAGGTTCCTGATCAAGCATTAAACAGAAACAAGCAGATAGACTGACAAACAGAATATTCGGAAATTCCTCCTGAACTTGGTTCCTTGGACAGTGTTTCTATGTTTTTTTTTGTGGGATTATCCATTATTTTAAATAATTTCGAAAATGTATAGCTTTGAAGAAGTATCTCTTAACAAAATGAAAATTAAAAATGTTACTCATAATCGTCTTAATTTTCAGACTTAATTCAGCTAAAGTTTCAAGCAATGCCAATGGATCCATTTTTCTGAATGCTTTCTAAGAAAATATAAGACGACATGATATAAAAATTGGACTGTGTATTGTAGGATAGCAGCAATTATTAAGGCTATTTTTCCGAGTGGTTTCATGAAAATCTAAAATTGTTTAACACATTTTTTTCTCAAAAATTGGAGTGGGTAAAAAACGCCTAAAAATATAACACCAAAATTTAATCACACCTATAATTTTTAAAACTAAAACTAAAACTAAAAACACCGAGATTACAAAAGATTTTGGTTCAATTTCATGTTAAGGTATAAAAACACCTAAATTTGGATTAAGGTTTAAAACACCTAATTTTTAAAAATTATATATAGAGGCAAAAAACTTTTAATTAGCTTTAATTTGACATGTTATTCTTCTTTAATCTGCAGAAGATCATAATGTTATATGCATTGTTCTATGTCTGAAGATAACTATTTAAATCTAAGAAAATTCTGCATCCTATACATGTTTCATATTCTTTATAAGTACATTTACAGTACACTCTCATATTTCCAACTGACCCTTCCAATAATCAAAATCTGTCTCATCCACCAGCATGATTTTGCTCTTCTTTGATTGAATAAATCTGGTTGGACTTAAACTTGCTGCCGCTCACATTGCTGCCATGGTTTTTCTCAAATTGCAGAATATTTAAACCCTAGCTGGTGGATTCCTGACAAATTTTGTCAA